>NW_005284988.1:0-485 GCF_000412655.1 Myotis brandtii
CATTTGTGGGTGGGATCTCCCCTCAGGCTGGCTGACTGAGGTTTAACCCTGACCACATTGTGAAAGTTGTTTTACAGGTGCTAGCCTTCTTGTTGCCCTCCAGGCCACACCAGCAGCTGTCACACACACTTCTGTTTCTGGCTCACAGTATCCAGGGTTGTTGGGACTGGGGGCTAAGGCCCCTCCCCGGCACCCTCATTATTATGGCCTCAAAGGCTACTGAGCACTTATTCTAAAAGCTGTATTCTTTGTATTACACAATGCTAGGAGAAGACTAGATACTCTGTGTATAAGGTCTGACAATTTGATAGCAAAGTCATTGTTCCTGGCTCATCCTATTTGAATATTTCCAAGGGCAAATACTTTAGAAAGGCAAAACATTAGATGAACTAGGTTTTCCCCTACTCCTGTTCCTCCTCCACTCTGCATTGGGGCAGTCTACACAGTGTTGGAGTTGGATTGAAGACATGACACACACACATACA
>NW_005284989.1:0-485 GCF_000412655.1 Myotis brandtii
TATGAGCATTTATTTACTCAGGTGACTATGAACTGGAGAAATGGGACTGTCCAGACATTTTAAGGACAAATGCACAAACACTCTGAATTGACACTGTTCCTCAGAGACTCAAAGAATCCCCTTCACCAATTGCATAGAAAGAGATTCCTGATTCATCCCCAGTCTTCAACACCTCCTTCTGTGGTGCTTCTTCTAAGATATGGGGCGAGCAAAGAAAGTTTCTTTCTCATCCATGTTCTCAGGAAAGTGTGTTCCATTTCTCAAACCACAGTATTGAAATTTCTTATGTCTGCCGTCTCACCCTAAAAATGGAGGTTCTCATCCCAGCGATATCAACTTATTATTTTCCAATCCTGTGCAACCTTCTTGAATGAATCCAATTGTGGGAGACATAAAAGTCTCCAGAAAGAGAAGTGAAGAAAGGTTCTGAAACTAAAGGCAAAGTAAGAATGTCTTTTTAAAAAATATATATTTTATTGATTTTT
>NW_005284990.1:0-485 GCF_000412655.1 Myotis brandtii
TGAATAAATGCTCAAAATTGTTGATAATCCAATGTCATTATTTTTAGAAGGAAGAACTCAAGATGTGGAGAGGTAATTTATCCGAAGGTGAGAAAGCCAAGAGAGGGCAGTCAGACTTAGAAGTAAGGAGTCCCCCGACTCTCGGTTCAGTGTCCCTTCTTTCTTCTGTGACGTTGATATTGGCAAGGTAGCAACTTGCCTGATAGTTGTCATTTCCTAAAAGCCAAGTATGTGTGTGTATTCAGTGAAGGATTTTGCATACCTCGTTTAACTTATTCCTTCCAAAATCTGTGAGGTTGAATTGCTTCTGATCTTAACTCAAAAATTGACAGAACACTAGTTTTGAGCCAACAGCCAAAGGATCCAAGTCAAAAATCTCTTTGGGCCTCAATGTGCTCTTCTTCTACAGGAGTGGACTAGATGAGGAAAAGCAAGCCAGCTTTATCGCAAGTTCTTGGTCACTCAAATGGCAAGGTGTTTTAAAG
>NW_005284991.1:0-485 GCF_000412655.1 Myotis brandtii
AGCATGAGAATTCTTTGGGTGTGGGTTCCCTGGGTTCCATACCAGCGCCTGGGGTCCTTCCAGGAGCCATCAGCCTGCATGCCTCTAACTGAGCCTAAAGAAAGCTTTGCAGAGACTCCTGAAACAGGGGTCATTGGTCCTCCGGAGGGTTCATGTCCAAGTGGCATGAAAACCAAATAACCAAATAACCAACTAACCAACCCCCAGAGGTAAAACAGAAAAAGGACAAGAGGACTAAGGAGAAATCCTGAAGATGATGCCTTCTTTGTGCCTGTTCCTAAGCAGTACTTGGCTATGGAGTCAGACATCCTGGGTTCAAGTGCTGCCTCTACTACCTACCAGCTGTATGACCTTGGGCAAGTTACTTAACTTCTCAGTTTCTCACCTATAACACACAGATAATATTACCAATTTGATAAGGTTGTTGTGAGGATTACATATTAATGCCTGGCACAGAGTAAGTGCTAAATAAATGTTAGCTGGTA
>NW_005284992.1:0-485 GCF_000412655.1 Myotis brandtii
TGTTGGAGTGCAAATTCTGAGAAATAGATCTTATCTAAGCCTAAGCCAGTCAGTTTAATTCAGTTCACTGAGGAGTTGCTAAATCAGTAAGTTTTGCTGTATACCTGCCTCCATGGAAGTATGTCTCTTAAGCAGCGATCGCCAACTGGTAGTCCTTGAGGTCCAAAAGGTTGGCAACCGCTGTCTTAAAGTGTTGATGTGTTTGCCAGTAAAGAAGCCTATATTTCTAGAAGTTACAGAGTGTGTTTGCCAATCTAGGGAATGCTAATTACTTACTTTTAGCTTTTTCTCCTTACCTGATCCCTCTAGAATCTGGCAATTCTTAATAAGTGAATTATGGTAGTACATTTCCTTATACAAATCCAATAAGACTAGTTCCAAACTATGTGGCCTTATTAACCAAGACTTTGACTGGAATGGCACGTCTAAGGGAGACACGCCTGGGTTCTGGATGTCACCAGAAAGCCTTAAGGAACTGAGATTGA
>NW_005284993.1:0-485 GCF_000412655.1 Myotis brandtii
GGGTGCTTGTGGAACTATATTCTGGCTAGGCTAAGGCAGCAGTAAGCAAATGAGTACATAGGACCAGGTAGTGATAAGGGAAATGAAGAAAAATAAGGCACACAATAAGTTAGAAGGTACTGGGGATACTAGAGAGAGGGTTTCGATAAGGTGATTGGAAGAGGCCTCTAATGAGGTGACACCTGAATCAAATGAGGGTGAGTACCATATAGGTGTTTGGGGTCAGGGCAGTCCAGACAGGAAATAGGACAAGTGCAGAGTCCCCTAGACTTACTTTACTTGAGAACAGCTGTGGGAAGGTGGTGACACAGAAGATCACAAGGTGTGGATGGTGGGTGGGGTAAGCATTGTCAACCAGGGTTAAAGAGTTTGGATTTTGTTCCAAGTGTGATAAGTCATTAGAGAAGAATGCTATGAACAGATGTGTATTTTAAAAGATTCACTCTGGTTGCAGTGTAGAGAGTAGGGAAGTGTGAGTGGAGTGG
>NW_005284994.1:0-485 GCF_000412655.1 Myotis brandtii
TCCCCAGTAGGGGGTGTGCAGGAGGCAGCTGATCAAAATATCTGACCTAGTTCAAATGTAAGCTAACTGACATTTAATTTGGGTTTTTGAAGAAGAAATCTGTTACTCAAAGAATGTTAATACACAGGAATTTCAGTTATTGTTCATCTCTTGATGAATGTCAAGAACAACAGTGGTGAACCAGATGTCTACTACGAAATGACAGTTGAAAGTCATCACCAATAAAAATCTTGAAATAAACAGGGAAAAGAGAACCAATAATTTAATATTCACTGAACACAAGTCTCATTCGAAAAGACATACAGGAAAAACCAACTTTAATAAGTGCTTCAGAATCAACTCTGATGTAAAAATCACTAACAAGCCAGGTTGAAAAGTGCTGACCGGACACTCACTATAACTTAATAAGCTGCTCCTCAGCATATTATGAGTTAGAGTCCAAGGGAGACACTTGAAGCAAATGAAATATTGGTCTATTTTGGATA
>NW_005284995.1:0-485 GCF_000412655.1 Myotis brandtii
AAGCCCACAACCTGGGCATGTGCCCTGACCGAGAATCCAACCATGGCCTCCTGCTTCATACATTTATGCTCAACCACTGAGCCATGCTGGCCAGGCATAAGAATTATTTTTAAGGTGGCAAAGCAATGCACATGGTAAGTATCATGGAGTTACTATAGATGACCACAAAATTATTCCAATATTATTTACTAGAGAGAGAAATACAGCTAACCAGTGTGAGACTTCTCCTCTAGGTCCTAAAGGGAGAATGAATTAGGGGGTTAAGCTAAGTGACTTCATCGCTTCTATAAGTTCCTATTTTTCCCAGGCACCTCCTAAGAAGACTTCTGTCTTTTAGGAATCTCATGTTAGAGTACCTAATTCATAGCAAACAAACAGCTAAGCTAAGGAAATGTAAAATAATTTATGAGCCTGACCCACAGAATTCACTTTTGACTATTTCATACCATCACATTTTTCTCTTCCTCGTCTGGCCTAAAAGCCAT
>NW_005284996.1:0-485 GCF_000412655.1 Myotis brandtii
TTATTGTTTTCCTGTTACTTGAAGAACTGATGTTAGTACTAAACATATCTCTCTGTAATTCGGATCATGAAATTTCTATTGTTTGTTTTATAGTTCACAAATCCTTTCTTCTGTACCCTCCATTTTACTGTTGAGCCCATCCATCAAGTTTTCAGTTAGTGAGTTTTATTTATGTTGTAAGTTTGTTTATCCTTTATATATTCTATTTCTTTGCTGAGATTTTCTTTTTTTAATGAATCTTTCTGTTTTTCAAGCATGTTCATAATTGCTGTTAAACCACTTTTATCATGGCTTCTTTCTTCACTTATATTTTAGAAAATTCTAATATCTGTCATCTCAGTATTAGCAACTTACTGTCTTTTTTAATTCAGTTTGAAGTCTCTGTTTTTTGATAGATGATTTTCAGTTGGAACTTGGACATTTTCATATTAGTTATGAGACTCTAGGTCAGTGATAGCGAATCTTTTGAGCTCAGCGTGTCAGCA
>NW_005284997.1:0-485 GCF_000412655.1 Myotis brandtii
TTTTCCTCCTATTGATTATAATTTCAGAGGTCTCCATCCACATTTGGGATAGGAGGACCCAGGGGTCAAAAATTCATTCTTGACATTTGGGATTTAAAGTTTTAAAGCCTTGATTCAAGACCAACTAGTCAAAACGTGATGTTGAGAGTGAGCCAAAGACTGGACTCGGAAACCTGTCCCAAGCGTATGTAATATGTATCTATGGCCAGAGTCAGGAATCCGCCTGCACTGTCACAGACATGCGCTGGAGCGCCACGGCATCGGGGCAGGAGAGGAGAGGCTGCTGACTACTGCTGTCACTACAGCCTCAGTCAAAACCAGGTGCCTTCACAACTGCCCCTAACTTGGAAAGACTGGATCTTGGCCACCACAGGGCAACTCAGGACCAGGCTGAGGTCGTTGGGAAACAGCCAAGAGTGCTTTTCCCTTGGTGGTTATTTTGCCAAGGCAACAATGCCACTTATTGGACAACCAATTGAAGTTAA
>NW_005284998.1:0-485 GCF_000412655.1 Myotis brandtii
GATGATGTTAGAGATACACATCTGATTGGTTGAATGAGCTGATGCTCTAACCACTTAGCCAAACTGGACAGGGCAAAGCCTGGCGATTTTTTTTCTTAAACAAACATCCCAGGTGATAATTATTATTAAGGAAATTTGAGAAACACTGTAGAGCAAGGCTTGGGACTTTTAGACTTTATTAGTTTGGATTTATTTAGTAAATTTCATGTGTTTTTTTAAACATTGGCAGCATTCAATCATAGCGTCCTCACAAGTCAAAGCAACCAATAACATTAAAACGAATTCAAAGGGCTCTTTTTAGCAATTTCTTAAAGAACCCATCCACATATCACAATATCTAACATCTTTCTTAATGAAGAAGCATTTCCCATAAAATCAGGAGCAAGACAGGGATGGCCACGATCATTATGGCTTAACTCTGACCGTCTAGTTGCAAACTCAGGTCCTGGAGTCAGAGGCCCCAGGCTAGTTCCTCCTCTAACCTA
>NW_005284999.1:0-485 GCF_000412655.1 Myotis brandtii
CTCAAAGAACATTTGACTGATCAATAACATGGAACAGACTGACATATCAGCAGAGGTGAGGGAAGAAGGGAGGACTGGATAAAAGAAGGTGAAGGGATTAGCTTAAGAACAGATATGCATAGCTCCTGGACACAAACAACAGTGAGGTGAAGGCCAGGGGAGGGCTGGGAGGTGGGCTGGGTGGAGGTGAGAAAAGGGGTGGAAAATGGGGGACATCTGTAATAGTGTGAACAATTAAAAAAAATGTTACTATGTTAGACTTGGCTGGATGAAGAGGAAAATTCCAAATTGAGTGTCTTCTTTGTCAAATACACTATTATTTTAAAGTGATTTCCATTTCAAACAAATTAGAACATGTGCCATTTATTTTGAGAAGCCGACCACTTAAAATGAGCTAAATGAAAAGGGGGGCTGTTCTCACCAGTTTGAGAATAACTGGAAGATCCTGGGGAATCCTGCTGTTTCCTGATGGAAACATGCTCTTA
>NW_005285000.1:0-486 GCF_000412655.1 Myotis brandtii
CAAAATACTCAGTGAGCATTAACATTTGCTGGTGTGTATGTAGCTGTAGAGAAAGTGTGAAAGGATGCACGCCAAAGTGTAGCTGGGGATCTCTGGAGAGGAGAAAAGGAATGTGGAAGTGAAGGGGTATGCTCCTGTAAGCCTGCCATGCTTCTTCTGTATTGTTTGAATTCTTTTTCATGTACTGTTTATTTAATGATAAATTAATAAAATCATCTTAATAAGATACTTTAAGTGGCAAATGTATTTTAAATGGTACTCCTCTCCAAGAAACACAAAATGCTTCACATACTTAATTCTATTGGCATTGAAGTACCTACCTTGACAAATTATGAATTTACATGTAAAGTCAATGATTATTGTCATTAAAATAAGGTAATCATGCATACAGGAAGCTAGCTGTGTTTATCAAAACAAGAGAATTTTTTTTCAAAATTTAATAATTGTCATTTAATGGGCTTTTGTACATGTTTTAAATATTTTAAA
>NW_005285001.1:0-486 GCF_000412655.1 Myotis brandtii
ATTTTTCTTATCACATAGTTATTGTAATAATCTATGAGCAATTACTCTGTCAAGCATTTTTTTAAATGCTGTATGTGCAGTATTTAGTTTAATCCTCACAAAATCCCTGTGAAGCGGGACTGCAATTATCAAAGAGACTTGGGCAGAGAGAGGTTAAGTAATTTGTACAGAGTCACACAACAAGAAATACTAGCAAGAGGATTCTGACCCAGGAAGACAATTCCCGGATCCCCTCCCTATTCACAGGCACCAAAATGCCTTTATTGAATTGACCAGGCCACAACATCCAAGTGTAATTTTTACCCGTTCCAGCGAAAGAGCGAACTCCTTCCTTCATTCCACATTAACCAGATTTTTGCATTTAGCTCTGGATACTTGAATCACAACAGTGAAAGACAGTCCATATCATCATTGGGCTCACACTCCAGAACAGAGAAGGCAACAACCAACACAACAAAGGCCCCTGGTGTCATAGCTACATGCGCA
>NW_005285002.1:0-486 GCF_000412655.1 Myotis brandtii
TGACCAGGGGCCCCACCCCGCAGCCCCCCTAAACGTAGAGCCCAGTCAACGGGCCAGCAGACCGGCCAGCAGCCTCCCTCCCCCGGTGCTCCCAGCTGCCTGTCCGGGGTCCCAGGCTGAGCCGACCAGGAGGGTCTCTCCAGGCCTCAGCCACCTGCAGAGTCCGGGAGAGAAGCCCACTTACTGGGGTGCACAGGGACGACCAAGGTCACCGGGGTCACAGGGGACCAGGTAAGCAGACACCAGGGAACCAGAGCCCCAGGCCCGGACCCCAAAGAGGTGGGCTCATAGGTCCCTCTCCCGTTAAAAGGGTGAGGTCATGTCTTTCTCTGACTGGCTTGTCTCGCTTAGCAGGACACTCCCCAGGGCTCCATGCCCTCTCAAAGGGTAAGAGCCTTCTTTTTTTTCCTGCTGCAGAGTATTCCCTGGTGTAAATGCCCCACAGCTTTTTTACCCACTCGTCTGCAGATGGGCTGTCTCCAGATC
>NW_005285003.1:0-486 GCF_000412655.1 Myotis brandtii
TATAGTCACCGTGCTATACTCACAGTACTTATCTGTCATGTAATCAGTGTTTTAAGAATCACTGCAATGTAAGTAAGGCAGCCTTGTCAAGGAGAAAGACTTCATAGAGAGGCAATCTTTGATGGATCCTCAGCATGGAACATTGAGCCTTATGTTACTTAGAAATTTAGTTAATAAATCAAATTAAAATGGAATTGTTACAGGAAATACAGGAATGATGAACCATAAAATAATTGGCACATAATTTTATGCCAATGATGAATAATAGGAGAAACAAATCTATAGGCAAATAAAATAAGGTGGTTTATTTAACATAAAGGCTTTTATTTAAGTTAATCCTACTTTAGAGATAATAATGAGAATTCTCGTATTTCCCCCTGACATTTCCAGGATTTTTCCATTTCCAGAAGAGAGGAACTACACTGATATGAGGAACTACACTGATCTAGAATTTATGCAAGCTGTGTATGTTCTAGGCCAGTGGTC
>NW_005285004.1:0-486 GCF_000412655.1 Myotis brandtii
TTTCCTCTCTGAAATCAATAAAGAAATATAAAAAAAGGTAGATAGGTAGATAGAGAGTGATATATAGAAACTATAGAGATTTTTTTTAATGACCTAATTATAAGGCCCCTCGTTCAGAAATTAAAACCGCTTACCAACATTTCTTCTCCATTGTGCTTCCCCACGGATTCAACTAGCACATGAGCGTCCGGTTCATATGAAAGGGAGAGACAAACATTCGCTGTGACAGGGAGAACACAGTACAACAAATATTTTGCACACAGATAAGAAGGGAAAGTAGGTCACTGTCCGGTGGCTGGGAGGACGGGCCCAGCCTCCACCCAGGGCTGTCCTGTAGGATTAACCACGGGGCACCTCTTCTGCTCACAGCCTCCTGCTCGGACCTGAGAGCCCGGAATCCACAGGCCCCAGAAAAGGAACCAGAGACACAGCCACTGCCTCCCGGGCACTAGCCACCTGCCCAGGCGAAGAAACTACTTTAGAGCA
>NW_005285005.1:0-486 GCF_000412655.1 Myotis brandtii
GTCATGGTGGCTTGCCTCTTTCTTTCTTCTGTATAAGATGTTTTAGCCAAACATCAACATTTCATGTGCTTATTCGGTCTTCGTCGCTAAGAAGAATCTTACAAGTGCAATTTGGTCTCCTTCCCTCTCAATAAATAGGTCAGCCCTTTTTATCTCTTTCCTTCCATGTCCTATTCCTACCCCCACATAATGTACAGATGTGCACAGAACACACGTGCCCACTATCTTTTTATTTGCTCTATACCAGGAAAATACAATATGGCACTCTGAAATAGAAGGGGTCAGAATCAGCTCTGAACCACATGCCCAGTGAAACTGTTGGGATTCTGTTTTCCCAGCAGGCTTCAGACAGAAGTGGGGTCAATATATTCAAGTGTACGATGAATTCCAGTGAGCGTCACTAACCACACCGATGCTCAAGGACACTCGTTCCCTGGGCTTTGAACTCACAGGTGTCGGTAATGGTATGTTTAAAATTTCAATCAT
>NW_005285006.1:0-486 GCF_000412655.1 Myotis brandtii
TATGATTATAATACTGAAAAGGTAAACTCAACTATATGATTCTCTTCTCAATCACTTTCAGTGTAGATCCCCCTTGTGTTCAATAACAAGTTGCTATTGCCCTGGGAGATGGTGCAGAGCAGGTTCCCATAGCACCATTCAGGGATGTTGATATGAGGCAAAGCTCCTGAGCCATTCTCTTCATCCCTTGAGAGGCAGCCCAAAGCCCTTGGGGCATTGGACATGCAGGGGGAACACCTGACTGACCTGCCCTGCTTAGTTCTCCTTTACAGGTATTTATATAGTTTCTCCTTTAAATCTATTTAAATGATATTATAGAAAATGCAACATTTAAAATTTACCAATCCTCTTTGACCAAAAAAATTACAAGTCTCAGGGGAAACTTATAAAATTTTAAAATGACATTTCTCCTAGTATAGAGTTATTATGATCATGTATTCATTCACATATCTTCCATTAGCCAAACAATTAAGCTTTTCAGAAAAA
>NW_005285007.1:0-486 GCF_000412655.1 Myotis brandtii
CTGCCTCCTGCATGCCCCCTACTGGGGGTCAAGCCTAAAACTCAGACATGTGCCCTAACCTCCTGGTGCATAGGTCGTCGCTCAACCACTGAGCCACATCAGCCGGGTAGAACTGGTTCTGAATATTATTTTAACATGTATGAATTTCTGGATTCTTTGGGATATAATTTAAGCCAGAGAGCTCTTCTGGCTTAAATACAGGCAACAGTATTTACAATCATTTTAAGTGCTTCACAGATGCCATTCCCAAAGTCTCTCCATAAATCCCCTGGGGACCTCTGGACTCCCTGCTGAAAGCTCCCCCCTAGAACAATTTATCTAGCTCCTGTCACTTTCAGACCTTTCAAAACAAAACAGAGCCATCCCAGAAGAGTGGAGCTGAAGGAAGCCAGGCGCTGTGGCTTCTGCTGACCCTGAGCTGATAATTCCTCATTTCCGTTTTCAGGGCTGCAGAGGATATCTCCTTCCCTTTTCTAAGAATCCCTC
>NW_005285008.1:0-486 GCF_000412655.1 Myotis brandtii
CTCCCCAACCCTTACTCCATTCCTCCTCCACTCATTGTCGATGGCAAACCCTTCTCCCCAGCCCTTGTTCTCCCCAATCCCTTCTCCAGTTACTGTATTATCTTAATACTCCTCAATGGGCTGGAATTTCACTGGCACCCTAATGTGGCAAATACAGATGCTCTTCCACATTCCTTGGCCAGTCCATCATTAATGACCTCTCTCTGTGTAGGCACATTGCCTAAATCTCCGTCATGGGTCATAACACACCTCAAATCTCACATTTCTAGATTTTCCCTCATCTCTCCGGTTCACAAAATGTTGTCAGCATATGTATTTAAAGGTACAATGAATAGAAAGGTAATATTTGTCTGGAATTAAAAGAGAATGATACCAGGCCCTGGTCATGTAGCTCAGCTGGTTAGAGCGTGGTCCCTGTAGGCAAAGGTTGTGTGTGTGTGTGGTCAGGGCACATACAAGAATCAACCAATCAATACATAAATAAGT
>NW_005285009.1:0-486 GCF_000412655.1 Myotis brandtii
TTTTTTAAATCAGTAAACAACTAATAAAAAGGCAATAA
Organism: Myotis brandtii; assembly: GCF_000412655.1. NCBI lineage: Eukaryota > Metazoa > Chordata > Mammalia > Chiroptera > Vespertilionidae > Myotis > Myotis brandtii. Next base: position 39 of record NW_005285009.1, read on the forward strand.
TTACATACCTGTCAATAATTACTTTAAATGTAAATAGACTAAATGCTCCAATAAAAAAGTCATAAGGTTGTTAAATGGATTTTTTAAAAAAAACACAGAAAAACCATACATATGCTACATATAAGAGACCCATTTCAGATGGAAAGTCACACCGGCTGAAAGTAAAAGTGTGGAAAAAGGTATTTCATGCAAATAGAAACAAACAAGCAAAAGAGCTGGGGGAGGAATACTCATATCAGACAAATAGACTTTTTAGAACAAAGACTGGAACAAGAGACAACAGTATTTCATAATGAAAAATGGATCAATCAGGCAAAAGGATATTTCATAAACATCTCTGATCCCAATATAGGAAGCAAATATAAGAAAAAAAAAAGGAATATCAACAGTAATATAGTCATAGTAGAGGCCTTTAACACCCCATTGACATCAATGAATAGATCTTCCA
>NW_005285010.1:0-486 GCF_000412655.1 Myotis brandtii
TCTTATCTCTTACATCCGGAAAATATGGAATACAGTTATAAAAACTGTTTTAGAATCCTCTGCTGATTCTAACATCGGTATCAGTTCCAGGTCAGTTTCCACAGAAAGGAATCATCCTTTTCTTTATGTGTTGAGCGTTCCTGCTTCTTTGCATGACTGGTAATTTTCGGTGGATGGCAGACATTGTGAATTTTCGATATTTGTGTGTTCTTATAAACCTGCTGGAGCTTTATTCTGGGAAGCAGTTAAGTTGCTCGGGAACCAATGGATCCTTTTGGGTCTTGTTCTGTGATGTGTTGGGTGGGTTTTTAGCAATGCTCAGTCTAGCGTTCATTACCCCCACCTCTGAGGCAGGGGCCTCCTGAGCCCTGTCCCCCTGCCCGGGGAATGAGTTTTCCAGTCTGGCTGGTAGGAACAGGCACTGTTTCCAGCCCTAATTCTCCCAGATGGTTCTCTCTTGCAAACCACTGTTTCGTGGATTTTTTT
>NW_005285011.1:0-486 GCF_000412655.1 Myotis brandtii
GACGCTCGACCCCCACGCTCGCCAGCGGTGCCTCTGAAGCCGTCTCTGGGAGCCCCTGGAGACGAGGTCCCGAACTTCCGGTGCCTCAGTTTCCTCGCCAGCTAACCCAGGACGACAGGACTCGCCCGAGTCCGAGGGGGGCACAGCCCGCACTGGTCCTCCCTCCTGCTTCCCCTCCGGCCCAGGGAGGGGCCGAGCAGGGTCTTCTGGCGACAGGGACGTGGGCCCAGAGAGGCTCGGGGCTGGGCCGGGACACAGCCTGGGGTCCCAGGAGGCCCGCAGCCCCGTCCACCCTGCGCTTCACCCAGGCTCCCAGCGACAATGATTAACTCGGAGGCTTAATGCGGAGGGGGAGCCGGGGTTTCTAATACCAGTAATTTGTAGCTGTTTAAGAGCAAGAGCTACAACAAAGGCGCTGGAACCGCCCAGTGCTGCTTCCTCTGCCTCCAGGTGACTAAACACAACTGCGCACCCACCGAGCACCCA
>NW_005285012.1:0-486 GCF_000412655.1 Myotis brandtii
TGCAGCATTACTTATGATAGTGACATGTTCATCAATAGATTAGCCAAGTAAATGATGTCACAGCCTCATGAAGTGTTAACAGTCATTAAAATGACAGCTATGGAGAGTACGTATGATACGAAAAAATGTCTTAGGGTGTAAAATTAGGCCCCGAAAATTGGCTACATAATTGTGAGAGCACCATGGTTACAACGAGGTAAAGCTTGGAGCTTAGGCATCAGGAAACACATCAAGAATGCTAATGGTGGTGGTGGCAGGGTAAATGAATTATGGCTTATTTTTGTTCCTTTTCTTTCTATTTTTCAATTCTTCTGTAACATAAGTTATATTATTTTTTATGACGAAAATGATGTATTTTTTTAAAAGCTGATGAATAATTCCATAGCTGAGTCGTGTTAGCAGCCAAAGGTGACCTTGTCTAAGGAAGACATTCTCCAGCCTTGGATCGATGAGGCGGGGCTGACACGGCCCCGGGGTGTGAGGGGG
>NW_005285013.1:0-486 GCF_000412655.1 Myotis brandtii
CACAGCCTCAGGTCCCCTGGCCCAGCACTGGGGCAGGGGGTGCGGCCTGAGGTCCCCCACCCTGGTGCAGGGGCAGGGGGTGCAGCTTGAAGTACCCCGTCAAGCCCTGCCGGGCAGAGGGCACGGCCTGAGGTCCATATCAAGCCCCGCTGGGCCTGGGGCACAGCCTCAAGTCCCCCAGGCTGGCACCGGGGTGAGGGGTGCGGCCTCAGGTCCCCTGACAAGCCCCGCTGGGCTGGGGGCATGGCCTCAGGTCCCCCTCCCGGCACCAGGGCAGGGGGTGAAGCCTGAGGTCTCCTGGCCCTGGGCTGGGGCAGGGGGCGTGGCCTGAGGTACCCCGTCAAGCCCCACCAGGTGAGGGGCGCAACCCCAGGTCCCTGCTGATCTCTCGTTATGGCTCATTTCAGGAACCCCACCTCCACTGTGGGCGCAGCCATCTTTTGACGGTGTGACAGGGTGAGGGTCAATTTGCATATTACCTCTTTA
>NW_005285014.1:0-486 GCF_000412655.1 Myotis brandtii
CACAGGGTCAGGATCATCAGTATCACTCCCTTCCGTTCCCACATCCTGTCCCGCTGGCAGGTCTTCAGGGACAGTGTCCCTCGTAGCGCTGCCATCTCGTGACCACAATGCCTTCTGCTGCGAGACCTCCTGAAGGCCCTGCTGGAGGCTCTGCTCGGGCAGGTGTCACTCCTTTCAGAAACATGTCCGCGATGGCTTGCTTGGTTTGTTTCTTTTTTTCCATCGTAGGTTTGCTTGTAAATAGATAATGTACCACGAATACCTGTCCGGATTGGGGTCCATGTTTCCACACTTTTTGAGGAGTTTTTTGAGGTCTGAAAAAGCTTCTGCCAAATCCGTCCACTGACTTTCCCCAGGGGTTCTTTTTCTTCTGTGTTTTCCCTTTACCTTGCCTAGTCTTCAGCTTCGTGTTCCTGTACAAGTTGCAACAACTTCTCATTAATCAATTGCTGAGGAACCACCTCTAGGAGTTCCTCAAGGTCATCC
>NW_005285015.1:0-486 GCF_000412655.1 Myotis brandtii
CAGAGGTGACAGAATACTGAGCTAAAAATGTCAGTAGTGCACACTCAGAAAGCCCACCCAGGAATCAACCACAGTCTCAGGTGGTTTGTGCTGACTTCTTATCCAGATGGCAGCATCCAGTTGATGCTCAAGACCTGTCAGCAAATACTGAGGACTGTCTATGTAGAGACTGCTCACAGAGCGCTTTCTGCACGCCTCCTAGGTAGCATTTAACAGATTTTTCTAGAAGTATTTGCTTGTTTCTGGGTCTCTCGCCTGCCTAATGAGCCATTGCAGCACCTCCAGGGCCAGCCCATAGTAAGCCCTCAAAAAGTGTTGCTTGTGCTGGGCTAGTCAGCAAAGAATACTAAGTTAGACCCTGGCTTCAGGGATGGGGGTCTGGGTGGGTTAACACAGACTCATCCAATTTAAGCAACAAAGGGCTTAAATAAACGTTCAGGAATATAGTTGAGAAGCTCGTGATCAATTACCAAGGCATTATCCACA
>NW_005285016.1:0-486 GCF_000412655.1 Myotis brandtii
TCTTTGTAAGTGTGTATCATGTGTCACCTGGCTGACCTCACTGCTAAGTCTGTTCCAGGAAGGAAAAGAGGGGATGGGTTCTTCATTCTGTGGCACAAAAGGGTTGCATGCAGGCCGATGGCCCTGCGTTAGCCGCTGGGAGAGACCGACTGGCCCTGGGGGTCCATGCCCACCACTAATACTGATCTTGTTCTGTTTCTTCCCTATGTGAGTGCGGTGCTGTTCCATCTAGTGTTTGTGCTGTGTTTGCCTCCGCAACTCGGATACCAACAGGCAGTGGGCAGAAGGGCTTGGATTTCTACTCTTGGTGACAGATGCCGCTTGCTCAACAGACGCTATGAGAGAAAAGTATTTCAGGAAAAGGAAATGCTAAGGGCAAAATCACAAACATGTAAGTGTGCTTGGTATGTTTAAGGAAGAGATGGCAAGAGTAATAACTGAAGGGTGAGAAGTAGTGTTGATTAAGTGGGAGGGGGGGGGGGGGGG
>NW_005285017.1:0-486 GCF_000412655.1 Myotis brandtii
TCTTGCACGAATTTTCATGCATCGGGCCTCTAGTAAAAATATAACAACCAAACCTAGATCTGTCAGTGAATATGAAACAAAATGTTGAATAAGAGAAGTCAGACACAGAAGAGTATCTACTGCATGATTTCCTTTCTCTAAGTAAGAAACAAAGACTGGTAACATCAACCTATGCTGCTAGTAGTCAGGGAAATGGTTGCTGGTAAGGCTCTGTTTTTTGACCTGGGGGCTGGTTTGGTGAGTTTAGCACCTTTATGACATGTGCTCTTTTCTGTAGAGATATAACACTTCAATAAAAGTCACAAAAGCTAAAAGCCACAAAAGTTAATACATTCAAGAACCAGACAAAGGAGAGCTGCTAGATCCTTACCAGAGTTGAGGATACACATAGAAAACATGGCTGTATTTTTGAAGCCTGTGTATTTTCTTAGAACAAGAGGACATGGAACTAAGGTATCAGCGGCACAGAAAAAGAAAGACAGGAAG
>NW_005285018.1:0-486 GCF_000412655.1 Myotis brandtii
ATATGCTTGCATATAAGTTCTTCAATTGATCTCTTACCCCCCACTACCCACCCAACACTCTCCAGCCTTAAAAAAAAAAAATTCATCTTGCTGTGTCTAGAAACACTAAACTATAACATCAAAACTTTGCACAATCCTACTCAAATCTCCACATTGAAGACCCACCTTAAACCAAACCACAAAACTTAAATATCCACCCATAGCTGGTTTTCTTCCTTTCTTCCGAAAGTAATAAACTCATCTCCACAATGTGCCATTTGAGTGTCTTTTTTTGAATTGGCAGTCAACAAAATAACCTCGCAAAAGTTAGCACCCACTATCAGACAAACTAAATGATAATGAAAAACTGAAGCCAGATGTTATTTTATGTTGATAAAAAGATACAAGCCACAACAAAGATACAATAATCATAAACCTTTAGGTGCTAAATAACATATTGTCAAATATAAAGTTCAAACTGTTAAAAGAAGAAATGGATAGAAACAA
>NW_005285019.1:0-486 GCF_000412655.1 Myotis brandtii
CTATTCTGTGTGACACTGTAAGGGTAAATACATGTCCTTATAAATTGCTCAAACCCAGCTCTGGCTGAGTGGCTCGGTTGGTTGGAGTATTGTCCAGTACACCAAAAGGTTGCGGGTCCAATTCCTGGTCAGGACACATACCTAGGTTGCAGATTTGATCCTTGGTCGGGACACGTACAGAAGGCAACTGATCCATGTTTCTCTAACATCAATCTCTCTCTCTCTTCCTCCCCTTTCCCCCCTTCTCTCTAAAAATATCTTTGGGTGAGTATTTTTTAAAAATTGGTTAAAACCCATAGAATTACAATGCAAAGAGTGACTCAATGGAAAATACAGACATTAATTGGTAATGATGTGTCAGTATTGATTCATTGACTCTAACAAATATACTACACTGATACGGAATGTTGATGTTTGGGAAGGCTGTGTGGGGTGAAGGAGAGAGTGTTTAAGTGAGAACTCTTTACTTTCTGCTCAGTTTTACTG
>NW_005285020.1:0-486 GCF_000412655.1 Myotis brandtii
ATGAAAAATCTTCAGTGCTTAAAACATACTTAGAAATTATGCTCCATCAATTAAGGGTAATCTCCGTCCTTGTTTAGTACTTTGTTCAACTAGGAGTCTGTGAAGCCATTCTCCTCACTAAAATGTCTGGTGTTGTCTTGTTGTTTTCAAATTACCATCATTTCTTTGGTTTTATTCCAGAGGTGTGAAGGGTAGACCCCTCTCCTATACTCCCTGTTGTCCTCCAGGGCTCATTAAAAAGCATGTCCAAGGAGAGCCCCTTGGTTGATACTCAATGAATCACGCCCACCCCAAGCCTCCCTGAGCCTCCTAACCACCAGCTATTGCCTTGGCCTGAAGCTCTTCTGCATATGCATGGATGCTGCTCTCCCCCCACCACCCAGCAAAGGGAAGGGCACCTTGAGGGCACTGTGTGGGCCCCTTTGTCTTGTGTCTCCTATGGGAGACTGCTGAGGGCAGGGACCCCGAATATCCCTCTGTGTCAGT
>NW_005285021.1:0-486 GCF_000412655.1 Myotis brandtii
CAATCTGACGAAATGCAGTTTGAATAGAACTCTTAACCAAGGCTTTAGTAGAAAAGTGCAGTATGCTAACTATAGAAGTAACCAAAAACATTCTCTGAATTAATATTTTTAACTTCATTGAATTAAAACTTTAAACTTTGATTTACACTTTAAATATAAGTTCTAAGTTCTAAGTTTGAGTTAGAACTTGCAAGTTTGAGATTTCTGAATTGACCACAATTCCATTTCCTTTCCCCTTCCTTTCAGAGACATGTCATTAGAATTGAAGGCATAAAAAAGCTACCCAAAGTATAAGAACAAAACAGAGGAGGCACATTTTAGTGTCTAAAGATAGTGACTGGAATAGGGGTAAGAAAGCCAGTTTGTCTTACAGAACCCAAGGCAGGCTCAGAATGCAGACCCCAAATTCTTGCAGTGTAGCCCTGAGAGTTAAAAGTTCCTGCTCACGGGAGAACCAAGATGGTGGCATAGGTAAACGCCTGTATT
>NW_005285022.1:0-486 GCF_000412655.1 Myotis brandtii
TTTTTTCTACTGAAATAGTAGAATCTTTTTTCCAAAAGTTCTACTATTTTTATAAGAGCAAAATTTAAAAGTTATAGAGATTTATTGTTTAGTAAATCAATAAGGAATTTGTCCAGGCAACTAATGGTCTCTGGCTGGGTTTCCAGTCATCTTCGTATTGACTGTCCCTGTCCTCATCCCACTCTACCCTAGTCCATTAGAAAAGCTGCAGCTAAAACCCATCTTCTGCTTTGCCCATTTTCTGCCCCGTCATGTTATGCTTCAGGAAAATTCTGGCTACCTTCCTTAATGGACTTCTGGGGATGAAAGAGCAACTTCAATAAAAGTACAGTGAATTAAGTGATGGGACCAAGCCATTAACAAAACTCTAAGCTTGTCCTAGATTCCTAGACATATTAGCTTAGCATAGTCCCTCTAGCTTATACATATTCTTATGCATATTAATCTAACAAATAAGTGTTTACATTTATCAAATGCCTTTTCTGC
>NW_005285023.1:0-486 GCF_000412655.1 Myotis brandtii
CAGCCACTCCCTAGGCTGGGGAGGAGGTCCTCAAACCACTGAGTATTTTGAAAACAATGCATAAGTATTTACTGGCTGAATTCAAGAGGTGGTTAAAAAAATCAAATAGGTCAACAAAATTCAACTGGTAGGAGCTTTGTCTGAAAGCAGTTTCTTTGTGTAAACAAAGGTACTTATTGCTGGGCAGCAGTATTAAAGGTTCCTTTTTTTGTTAATTGTCTGGCATAGTTTAAAAGCATAGCCCTGTGAAAATATGTCATTCTTGTTTCTCCTTCCCAAATGCTGTTAATTTAATTATTTTCAGATAATGAGCTAAAGTGGAATTCTTAAAAAAAAAAAAAAGAGCTTTATTAAGGTTGAGTAGACATACACCGGCAACATACATGAAAGTGTGCAATTTTATGTTTTGACATATGGTTATAGTGTCAATCCAAAATATATATATAAAAAAAACTGGTTCATCTTTATTTAAAACTAGAAGCCCGG
>NW_005285024.1:0-486 GCF_000412655.1 Myotis brandtii
AAAAAAATCATACACTGTTTATTGAGAGAGAGCCACATACATTTTATGTTATGCGCATTACTATCTAAATATTTTTAGTGTAAGACACCTCAAAACCATTATAGAATAAGGCAAGGTATAAACACATGAATATAAAAATAGAATAAAAGTAAGACAAAGTAAGAAGATTAAGGAAAGGAAAGTAAAAGACTCAATTGATTGTACTTTGGGATATGTCTATTCTGAATATAATAATTCAGTTTCTATATTATTTCCATAACAGAAAACCATATTATTTTTTCTCTTTGAAGATTTATTTGAAGACATACAAAATAGCATACCACTTGTACTGGGTTGAATAGTGTTCTGCCAAAATTCATGTCCACCCAGAACCTCAGAGTATGATCTCATTGGAAACAGGGTCTTTGCAGATGTAATCAGTTAAGATGAGGTCACACTAGATTGGAGTGGGCCCTAAATCCAAGACTGGTTTTCTTGTAAGAAGGC
>NW_005285025.1:0-486 GCF_000412655.1 Myotis brandtii
TTTAAAATGCATAATGTGTGTTTATTTTTTGCATATAAATAACTTTTGCCTCCTCCAAAACTTAGCCTAATGTTCATTGGAAGCCTTACCAATAACATAAATCGTCAACTAACATATATCTTATATGTTATATATACAGTGTTCTTATAATAAAGTAAGCTAGAGGAAAGAAAATATTAAGAAAATCATAAGGGCCCTGGCCAGTTGGTTCAGCTGATTGAGCATCATCCAGTACACCAAAAGGTTGTGGGTTCAATTCCCTGCACAAACCCAAGATGCTGGTTTGATCCCTGGTCAGTGTGAGTATGGGAGGCAACTGATAGATGTTTCTCTCTCTACCTCTCTCTCTACCTTCTGTCTCTAAAAATCAGTTTTAAAAAATCATATCTTCTGGTGAAGATTAAAAATAAAATAAAATGAAAACTCATAAGGAAAATACATTTACAGTATTTATTGAAAAATTCTACAAACATGTGTTATTCAAGG
>NW_005285026.1:0-486 GCF_000412655.1 Myotis brandtii
CTAACCTCACCATCCCTACCCATTTGCTTTCTAGGAACACTGTCTCTGTATGTATATTCAAAAAGAATGATTAGGTAAAGGCAAACGTTTATTCTAATCACCTTACAAATCTGCATTTATAATTTTATTATTACCTCTCAATCTTTAAAATTGTATATTTCTAAGATACCGCTGGTGAAAAGATGTTTCTTGAAATATCAGATCATTTATAATGCAGTTTCCTTGTAGCTTCATATCAGCAAACATTTTTGAGTACTTACTGTATGTCAGTCATTTTCTAGGTACTGACAGGTGCTGTCTATATAAATATAAATATCTTTTAATATCCTTTGTCCACAATGCAGCTGGTATTTCTTGTATTCGAGAACATGATTTATAGTTAGAAGGGGAAATTGTTAAGCACTTAAGAAGCATTCTAATTGACAAATTATTTTGACATATTGTCATTCCATTTTAATATTAGAGGAAGATATGCTTTTTTGCACT
>NW_005285027.1:0-486 GCF_000412655.1 Myotis brandtii
TGCGGAGGGGGGCTCTGAAATGGTGGAAAACCGCACCAGTTCTTGAGTTTAGTAATATCTACTAAAATACACACAAAAATGCTCTCAATCTTTTGATTTAACCTTTAGGAATTTATCCTACGAACAACCTCAAACATATATCCAGAGATATAAGCAAGGCTATTCATCACAACAGTGTAGAAGAAGAAAAAAACCAATGGAAAGAAGCTAAATGCTCACTGAGGAGGATGGCTGAAAAATTACGGTGGAATAGACTCAGGCATGAGGGGCATTTGCTGTGTGCTCTTTGTACCGATACAGGAATATCGCCAAGATGTATCTTTAGGTACAAGAGTAAAGAGCATGTGTGTTATTAAAAATGGTTTTATACATTAAAATGTGTGTGTTTTACACTTATGCTTGTCCATGCCCAAATAATATCTCAGGGAAGGTTAGGAATAAATCATTGGGGGTGATTTACCGCAGTGGTCGGCAAACTGCGGCTCG
>NW_005285028.1:0-486 GCF_000412655.1 Myotis brandtii
CAGCTGGACCACCTCACCACCAGGTCCCAGAGCACAGTTGGGCTCCTCAGTGACAAACCCCAGAGGCAAACCCTAGAGGACCACACAATAGCCAGACCCTCCCTGGTCCCTAAGCACCATCTTCTGAGACTACGACCCTCTACACAGTACTCCCTCCACACACCCACTAACGGGTGTAGTCACCTGTTACGACCGACGTAATTAGGTCTTTTTCAGAATTCATGCAGCCCCGGTTTCTCGTTCCATTAGTGATGACAAGGCGACAGCTGGCTGGAAGTCAGCCAACAGCAGCGGCACTGAGTGAAGGCTGGGGACCCAGAGTAGGGACAACGCCCACAGAAATGCAGGGACACGAGAGGAGGCCTGAGGCCTGGTGATGAGGAAGGGCAAGGAGAGAAGAGGGAGGTGGGCCGCAGGGGAAGGTGGACCGTGGGGACGAGGTGGGGTGCAGCAGAGGGGGTTGGTGAACTGTGTGGGGAGAGGGTT
>NW_005285029.1:0-486 GCF_000412655.1 Myotis brandtii
TCCCCATCCTCTGACTCATTCTCCCTCCCCACCCTTAGGACCACATCTTCTCATGTGGGCTGTTCCTCAGCCAGGAGAAAGGGGTCAGGAATGATGCCCTCATCCATCTATCTTACCCAGCTTTTCCTCACTGAGGATTCTGAAACAGTTTTCCCACAAACTCAGCTCTATTGGCACAGTTCTGGGACATGCGGCCCCTCCTAGCAAAGAAGATGTAAAGCTTCGGAGGCCCTTGCTGCCCCTGCCCCACTCACATGAACCTGAGTTTGTTTTCAGTCACTGTAATTAGAAGGCATGGAGTGGTCAGGATTTGCTGAGGGGTCATACTCAGTGTTTACACTGATTTATGAGAAAAGGACCCAGGGATCATGGTGAACCAGTGACAATTGCTGAACATTTATTTGCCAGGCGTCATGCTGGGTCCTTTGGGGGCCACCAAGACAGAATTCCTACAGTGAAATAGGTGACAGCTTGATATGGAAAGAA
>NW_005285030.1:0-486 GCF_000412655.1 Myotis brandtii
TGACCATCCCCACCTGCCATGCCTCCGTGGGTGTTTGCAATCCTGGACTTGCTTTGGCAGTCAGGGCAGAACTCTTCATTTTGATGTCAACATTGTTGGGGATAGAGTTTCTTCATAATTGGGGTGTGCCCAGAGAAGTGTGTCTTGCATGAGAACATCATGTGTCATGGAGGACTGAGGATTTAACACAGCTGTCCTGAAGGACCCCCTGGGGGTGAGAAGGATGAGGAAAGAGAGACCACTGCCCCCCGGCCCCGAGGCTGTGCAACCTGCAGAGGGACAGGTCCTGCTCTGTCCTTGGGAAGGATCCAGAACCATGTAGGGGGGCCACATGCAGGGAGTGCTGGGCACTCCCTAACCCCTGCCTGGCATTGGGGGATGCTGTCACCAATGACCAGAGGAAATAAATAACATCTGGGCTCCCTCCTGCCTCCTCAGCCGCCACATATGGGAGGCAGTCACTACCACTGGAGAATGGGGCTTTCC
>NW_005285031.1:0-486 GCF_000412655.1 Myotis brandtii
TGTGTGTGTCCTCCAAAAAAATGAGGAAGTCACCAAAGCTGACAGACAGGCAGACAGACGTGTACTTCCCAAGTGCTCTGTCCTCCAAATTGGCTAACAGCCACAGCTCAGATGAAGAGGTCCATACACTGCTGTCCTCTGAGAGGGTGTGAGCCCAGAGAGGCGGTCCTGGGTTTAAATCCCAGTGGGCACCGCCTGGAGGGAGCCGCGGTGGATCATGGGATACGAGGGGGAAGGGTTTCACACCTCCCTACCCCCAGTTTATTTCCGCTTGGTCAGGCTGACTCTGCCCATTAGACAATTGCTCTCTTGACTTGACAAGTCCATTTTAAAATGTCAAACACTGTAAGGTGAGAACGTAGCCATATGGTTTTATAAATTTACAGAGGCCCTGGCCGAGTTGTCTCAGTGTTTATAGCGTCGGACAAGGACTGAAGGATCTCAGGTCAGATTCTGGGTCAAGGGCACCTGGTCCTCCCTTGCAGG
>NW_005285032.1:0-486 GCF_000412655.1 Myotis brandtii
TAAGTTTTATAACCCTGCCTTTAAGTCACTAATGTAAATGTGTTGCAAAATCACATATTCTGAATATCTGCTTATTTTTAAAAGTTATATATGAATACATATGCTTTCTAAACCAAGTTTTGCCAGTGCCACACTCAGATAATCTGAATTTAAATCTTAACTCTACCTCTTCGGTCAAGTTACTTATTAAAGTTACTTATTACTCTCCAAGTTTTAGTCTCCTAAAACTAAATAGCTGGATTTAACTAAACAGTTACAGAGCTGGAATTCAAACCAAGACCTGTCTGACTCAATTCATTGGATCACACCAAACTAAACCATAAAGATCCTTTGTTGTCTTAGCATGAAGCCTGGGAGATCACTAAGTAAACCTTGGTCAAGAGGCTAAAGATTTCACTATTCGAGATCAAAATGCGTTATCTTCCATAGCATTTTTATACTGGGAACAACTATATCCAAAGATAAATAAGAAGGAACTGTTGAGAC
>NW_005285033.1:0-486 GCF_000412655.1 Myotis brandtii
ACACAGGACTCAGGGTGGCTCTATCTACTTCGGAATCTAAGCCAAGATGATTAACTGTCAGAAATATAATACCATTGACCAAAGTGCGTGAAACCAGATAAGTTATAAATCATAAATTACGGTTCTATTTTTCCTTGATTTATAGGAGAAAGTCTGGGACTTAACGGCACAGCCTTGGATACCAGAAGCAATGTCTTTCTTCAGTCAGTAATCACTACCGATGGCCCCTTCAGTTCCTCCCCTCCCTGTTTGCACATGCTCCTCCTCACATCAGGAATTGGGGCCCGATTCCCAGTGGTGTGCTGGAGCTAACTGGTACAGGTTAGTGAGAGACAACTGTAATATTTTCAGGAAATACACACACCCCTCCTTTGCAAATTAAATACAGCCATTATAAAAATCAAATCACATATTTCACATTAAATGACATTTTAAAAAAGTCATAAATTCTCAAAACTCATCACTTCCTAATTATTTTACTACATT
>NW_005285034.1:0-486 GCF_000412655.1 Myotis brandtii
GGTCGCGGCATTAGGAAGGTGGAGAACCACTGCCTTAAAGGAAGCTGTCAGCCAATTCCTTTGCAAAAACGATCCTCTGCATCCCTCTTGTGGCCGTTCAAAGAATAACACCTTGTGTTTCTGTCCGTGGTTTTGAACTTTCAGCTAAAGTCCTGTGAATTTGATGAAAAATTCTACCCCCAAAACCACAAACAAACAAACAAAAAACAAAACCCACAGAAAACCCTACAAAATCATCGCGGCTGTCCAGGGTGCAATTATTCCTTCCCTGGATGCACTGAAGTCACGGGTCTGGCTTTTGCACCCCTTCACGTCCCAGCCCTGCAAAGAGAGGCCTTGGCTGCTGCACTGACGTGGGGAAGCTGTGCGTTCACTAATTCAGTGCGTAACCTAGAGGCTGCCATTATTGAAGCCGTCAGTCCTGGGGCAGCCGCCGTTACCAAGGCAGCCAGTACCGGACAGGTCTCCTTTCCTGAGGCAGCCAGT
>NW_005285035.1:0-486 GCF_000412655.1 Myotis brandtii
GATCAGAAGGTCAGAAGGCCTTCAACAAAGGACCTCTCTAAAAATACTTATTAGACATGAAAGTCGCCAGTGTCTTCCGCATGTTAGCCAGTTTCACACGCAACATGTAACTCCCTAGAAATCAGAAGTTCTAGGTGAGACCCAAATGAAATCGTGATAACCCTAGGCCAAAGCCTTCTGCGGAAGGTGCTTTTTCTGAGAAGAGAATATCATTTCGATGCTCAATGCTCTTTGCCTCATCCTGACTCAACGGCCTATGTGCTGCCGAGCTAGTATGTTTTGAGTCAGGAGAGTTCATACCCTGCAGGCACGGACCTGACGTTTCTGAAGCAGAGGCCTCCAGTGCTCGGGAGGAAGCAGGTGGTGGGGCAGACACTCTTGCCAGCCTCTGGTCTCCGCCCTTCATGAGGAACCCCAGGAAGAATGCAGCTGTGTAAGGGAAAGGGGTGTCAGGTAGGAACATAAGGGGGCAGGTGTCTGTCTCTG
>NW_005285036.1:0-486 GCF_000412655.1 Myotis brandtii
TACAAACATGTATTGAGTGTGTATTATGTGTGTGGTATTGTCATTGAGATACAATGACAACTAAGGAATAGTTCCTACCTTCAAAGAGCTTACATATAATCTACTGGCAACTGTGTATTCAATTTGTATTAAAGAATTAAGATGGAGAGTTTGGGTTTTATTGTTGTTGTTTGGCAGGAAAAATAAGCTCTGTAGACTGTTCAAGGAATTAGATCTTATTCCATGAAGACTCTTCCAGACACCTTACCTGTTTTAGCTACATAAAAGGCAGCTGCTTGCAAACTGTCCCAGGTATATTTATGTCCAGATAGGACAGTCTTTACCTTTTCTCAAGGAGGAAATATGGAGCTCGTTATTATTTTTCACGTGTATGTTTCCCTATTTTCATCCCAGTGAGTGGAAATTTTGATAGTTCATGTTATAGCGAAGGTGAATGAATGAGGGCAATCTTCTAAGTTGTGAGAGAGTTTAAATAAACAGGGCAGT
>NW_005285037.1:0-486 GCF_000412655.1 Myotis brandtii
CAGAACAGTCATGTTCCAAAGCTCAGGGCTGCCCGGGAGGAAGGAGTTCTGCCGGGCTCTCTGCATTTTCTCCACTCAAGGTCGACAATGGCGATGGAGTGTGCTTGAGGCCCTCAGTACAAAGGGAGCGAAATTCCAGCGCGCCATTTATGAGGCTGCGCTGCGCGTATGACCCAGGGCAGGAAGACTCATTGAAATCCAATAAAGATGAGGGGCGGGGGAGCTGCTCTGTTCTGGCGCGGCCAATAGCATCGCCTTCCCCGCCATCTGCCGGCTCTGCCCCCGACCAGCCCCCGACCGAAGGGAAGCAGGCTGCCATTCTGACGCTCTCTGTCAAGAGCAACAAGATGATGACCCCCCCCAAATGTCCTGGACTCACCCTTCTCTCGGGCTTTCTTATAGGGACTCAATTAAAAGGCCTTCCAAAGCGTGAGGCAGCTGTGGGTTTCTTTAGGGGAATGGACATGGGGCTAAGCGAGTAACCGT
>NW_005285038.1:0-486 GCF_000412655.1 Myotis brandtii
ATAATTTATACAATATTTTCTGGCCTTTTTCTTTCCATTACATTAAATGTTCTTTATTCTCTTGCATTTTTATTAGCTTAGGTATTAATTCACATCATTGCAAGAGATTTTTTTATGTTTGAAAAAGTATGTTACATCTTAAGGAAAGTTTATGTGAGATGTATCTTTAGCTCAGAATTGTGCATTTGGATGACATAAGAAGCTATTTGTCATAGCATAATACCCAAAAGTTTTTTCATGGAGACCTGATAGAATCATTAAAAGCTTTATGTCCATTTTTTTCTAATGTTATATTTAAATTATATTTTAGTTTAGAGATACAATGGAATTTGGGAAGAGAGTTCCTTATGTTCATCAGCAGGATTCATGTGATGACTGATATAGATACAGGTGTTGATAGCATGGTGCTTTTACTATATACAAGCTTCCGCATCACACTTAAAGTATCTGCCTCAGGTATGTGCACTTTGGCATTTTAGTCTGAAA
>NW_005285039.1:0-486 GCF_000412655.1 Myotis brandtii
CCTCACCTGAGGATATGTTTTTATTGATTTTAGAGAAGGGAGAGAGAAACCTCGATTGGTTGTCTCCTGTGCATGCCCTGATGGGACTGAATCCTGAACCTATGTATGTGCCCTGACATGGAATCAAATCAGCAACCTTTTGGTGTACCGGACAACTCTCCAACCAACTGAGCCACCAAGCCAGGGCCACAGCATATTCTTGATGCCATACCAGGGAAGAATATTATGAGGAATACAATTACTTTTTCAAACTCACTCATGAACATAAATGCAACAAATGACAAATTTTATAAAGTCCTAGCAAAATGAATTCTTAAATATATTAAAAATATACTACCAAATTAATTTTATCCAAAGGATGCAAGAGTGATTTAGTGTTAGAAAATGTCATTCCCCACATTAACAGATTAAGGGAGGAAAAAATACATGATTATCTTAACAGATGCTGAAAAACCATTTTCTCATGATTTTAAAAAAGTAATCTTG
>NW_005285040.1:0-486 GCF_000412655.1 Myotis brandtii
GGTCTCCTATGAGAAATTACTTCAATTAAAGGCTTAGGGCTGTTGACCTGTGAAATCTGAGAAGGTGTGGTTAGAAGGTAGTGATTCGGGTTGTTTGAATCAGTAAGAGAGTGGGAAATTACAACTAGAGAAGACACTTGGGGGTTTGTCCTGACTGATATTACCACCAGCTGGAAAACCACAAAGTAGAATGCTATTTAAACACATCCACGAGATGCACTTAAATCAGAAATTCAGGCAAATGACTCAATGGCATGGCCCACATTTCTGGAAGGACTTTTTGTTTAAGCTGAGACCTGACGAATGAGTAGAAGTCAGACAGGAAGAGGAACGTTCTACCACAGAAAGAAGAATTATGATCAGGGAGAAAAAAATCCATGTACCACCAAGCTCTGGATTGGTTTCTGGGGTAATATCCCCAACAAGATGATACTGATAATTGATTCATAAATAATTGATTTTTCTGTACAACATTCTAAATACTGT
>NW_005285041.1:0-486 GCF_000412655.1 Myotis brandtii
CCCCAGAGTGACTAACTAAAAGCAGCCCTGGTTAGATAAACTCCCATACCCAAGGCCCTTCCACATACCTGACACAGCCTGCAAAGTCTTATAACATCTGCTCTCTGCTTCTTTCTCTAGTCTCATCAGCACCACTCTCAACTCTAAAATTCAGACCTAGGTGTCTCCTCCAATTCACTAGGCTTTTTCTTATCTCCAGACCTGTGTTCTGGATAGAATAAACAAGTGAAGCCCTCTTCTCAACCTCCCCAAACACTTTCCCCTTTTTGACCTGGCTAACCTATTCGGGTCTCACTCAGTCATCTTTTCAAGGCAATTCTCCCTAAGCACCACTCCCAATAAATGGTTAGCAGCACCTCTTTTTTGTTCCCATGACACCTGTACTGCTGCCATTATAGCATTTTTCATATAATTTGAATCATCTGTTTACTTGCTTCTGTTTCCCACTAGTCTGATCTCTGTGAGAGCAGGGGTAGTGTCTGTCTT
>NW_005285042.1:0-486 GCF_000412655.1 Myotis brandtii
TTTCCCCTTTAAAGTTCAATAACTTTGTGGAAGGCACTTCCAGTTGCCCAATATCAATTCATGAACAACTTCTTTCTTACTAAAGATCTGCATTTTTTTAAATAATTTTCATTGTGCCTAGTTTAAATTACTCACCTTCCCAGAATCCCTTACAGAGAGGGTTTGCCACAATGTGTAAACAATAATAGGTTAATAGATAAATGACTAGTTACATATGCCTTTTGAGCCTTGGCATTTTACTGAATCTTAATCTTTCTCTTGTCTGGAATGCCAACAATATGTGCAAAGATGGAGCAGTCACATTGTTAATGAAAACATTGTGAGAGTGAAAAGCTCCAAGCTAAGAAAGAGATTAGAAGGAACTTGGGCTCTTAAAAACTTCATCAAGTTGTTGCACAAGCCCTCTACTACCTACATTTGTGCTCCTTTTCATGTGAGAGGAAAAAAAAATGCTCTCCACTCATGCAAATCACTCTGTACTTATTT
>NW_005285043.1:0-486 GCF_000412655.1 Myotis brandtii
CACTAACATTTGAAAGAAAACATCAACATTCTGTTTGGTAGTCTAATCTTTTCTCTGTTGCCCAGTTTTGAAAAGAATTAAAAAAAACTCCACAAAACTATGCTTTGGGATCCAGTAGGGAAGTTCCAGCCATCTTTAATGTTGGTATTGGAATAGGCTTCATAAGGAGATGGCATTTAAAGAAGAACAGAAGAATTTCAACACTTGTAGTTGGAACAAAGAGCTAAAAAAGCAGGAATGTGAAAATTTGTGGGATGTTAGAATGACATATATATACAGATGGTCCCAATTTATGATTGTTCAACTTAAAATTTTTTGACTGCACAATGGTGTGAAAACAAAAGCATTCAGTAGAACCTGCACTTTGAATTTGATCTTTTCCCAGTCGGTGTGGCATGATACTCTCGTGATGCTGGACAGAGGCAGAGGGGTGATTATGCCCATTTGCAGGCACCTGCATATAAGTGTTCTGAGCACATTTAAGGT
>NW_005285044.1:0-486 GCF_000412655.1 Myotis brandtii
ACGCTCTATCCACTGAGCCACACCAGCTAGGGCCTGAGTCCTTCCTTACCCTCACCCCATACTGGTCCTTCCGCAAATCCTGTCAGCTCCACCTCCCAAATATATCCACTGTGCCCTCCATTTCACTGCCGCCACCCAGGTCCCCACCACCGCTCTCCCTCCTGGGCAATCTGCTCTCCCACTCTGCCCATGCCTCAGCAAGGGGGAGATTTTAAAAGTACCAACAGGACCAGGCCTCCCGCTGCTGAACACATTTCCCTGGGGCCTCCCAGTGCTCTGGCCTCCAAAGTCCGGTGAGGCCTGGTCCCTGTCACCCTCCCCACCCTCATTCACACCTGGCTCCCTCCTGCTCTCTCCTTGGCCTCGTTTGAGCTCCTGTACTCTGCACACTCCTTTAGCGCATGCTGTTCTCTTTGCCAAAACAGACTTCGCCCTGACTCCATCCCACACCCTTTCGTTAGCTCTTCTCCTGCCCTGGCTGCTTCT
>NW_005285045.1:0-486 GCF_000412655.1 Myotis brandtii
CATGAAAGAGTCCTAAGGATGAGTACTGTGTGATTTAATGTGATCATTATAGCCCGTTGGGTAGAACAAGGAAACTGGGAGACCAGGAAAGAGGCTATGGCAGTGGAAAACCAGAGAGGGAGTAAATTGGGTAGTTTCAGGATATAATTTGAATGTAAAACTGCCAGAACTTGCTGGTGGATTGGAAGAGGAAAAAAGAGAAATTAATGATAATTCCTAGGGCTTTGGCTTAAATAAGTTAGCAGTGGTGGAAGGGGTGACTGAGTCATTTACTAAAATGGGTGGACTAGAGCTAGCGTGGAGTGGGTTGCCTTTACATCAGTAAAGTTTGGCTACTTACTGATACCTAAGTTACTACTCAAGAACAAGGATCCGTTGAACCATAATCCCCCTTCCAACAAGAAGAATGATGTCAAGGCATGCAATATATCGAATATAAGACCACTTCCAAGGCCATCTGTTTTTAGTATAAGGGTTTGATTTAGT
>NW_005285046.1:0-486 GCF_000412655.1 Myotis brandtii
TGTGTGTGTGTGTGTGTGTGTGTGTACACACACCTCCTTATGCTTTGGCAGTTTTACTATGTGACTGTTTTCCAAGAGGGAGATTAATGAATCAGAATATTTTAATACTTTAGTTTATGATTCCCAGACTGCTAATGATTTTGAGCATCTTTTGCTTATTGTGCATATTGGCTTTGTTCTTTTGTTCTTCCAGAAGTTTTAAATACATAAATACAGAATGCCTATATTTTATACTTCTGGGTTCCTAGCAGTCTTAGATTTTCTCAAACTCACTATTTTTGTATTTCATTACATTTTTAATTGATCTGGAATTTTTTAAGTAAGGTTTGGAATGCTTCTTTCTAAATGAATAGACAGTTGTGTTAGAATTATTTATCCTATTCAATTTAGAATTGTTTATTAATTTATCCTGTTCAATTGAACAACCATCTTGTCATGTATCACTCTATATAAAAGCCCAGTGACTGAACAGCGGAATGACCAGAA
>NW_005285047.1:0-486 GCF_000412655.1 Myotis brandtii
ACTTATTGTAATGAGAGCTAATGATTTTAAAAACATTTTTGGCTAGAGTTTCTGTTATTTACAGTTGAAAGCATCCAAATTGATATAATAGTTAATAATTACATGGGAAAATTCTGATAATTACTCCAGTATTTTCACCTGGAAACCTTTATTTATTCCTATGTATAAATGAACTTCCTGGTGTGCATTGTTATTTTTAATACAAAGGAAAATATTAATTTTTTTCTCAAATATATTTGTTTTTATATTAACAAATACTCTTTGGCAAACCTACCAATAGTTCCCTCTCTTCTCCTTTTCCTCTGCTTAAATGTTATGGTTTGAAAGTAAATTAACCTAAATGTTTATGTGATTTAAAAGACTATTTTGTCTATCTTAATGCAACCGTACTATAATGTTCAGTCAATAAATTTAAATTTTCTAATATTCAATGAATTAATGAAGTGTTAGACAATTTTTTTAATTAAATCTTTATTGTTCAGATTA
>NW_005285048.1:0-486 GCF_000412655.1 Myotis brandtii
AAGTAAAAAATCAGATAGAGCCCTGTTCAACTGATTCTAAAAATAAAATTGAAAGGTCAATAAATCCTCTTTAAACATCTCCAAAACCTGTGCACATTTCTATTCAGACTTGCATCATATGTGAGTCTAAACGTCTTGGAAGAATTTTCCTCCTGTCCTATTGGATAACTGATTTACCTGTGCATTCCTAAACCAATAACAGCAAAAGGCACAAAGTAGGTGATTTTGCCCCAACAGGAGACATTTAGAAAGTTCTGCAGACATTTTGGGTTGCCACAATCTGGGTGGTGTGGGTGTGGGGTAACACTCAGAGTATTGCTACCGGCTTCTAGTGGGTAGAGGCCAGGGATGCTCCTAAAAACCCTACATTGTCCAGGACATCCTCTCACAACAGTAATTTATCTGTCAAAATGTCAACAGAACCAAGATTGAGGCCACCTATCTTAGAAGTACTAGATCAGTGGTTCTCAACCTTGGCTGCACATT
>NW_005285049.1:0-486 GCF_000412655.1 Myotis brandtii
ACTCAGATTAAAAATCTCTTCACCAAGGTTTACAAGGCTCTACATCCCTTTTTTCTCTATATATCCCTTTTTTCTTTTTTCTTCTTTTACTCTGTTTGTTGCCTGCTTTTCATTGAACCCACCGCTGATGATTCTGGCTCAGGACATTTGCACTTGCTCCTCCCTTTTCCAGAAGCTGTTCCCCTGCATATTTTCATGCCTCCCTTATTTAAATGCTCCCTTCTCAGAGAAGCCTTCCCGGGTAAGATAAAATCCTAAACTCCAGACTTTCCACTCCCTCCTGTGCTATACTTGACATATTCATCTTGTTTTTGTCCGCATTCCCTCACTAGAATGTCAGTTCTGTAAGGGCAGGGATACTGGTCTCTGTAGGTTACTGGTAACAGGAAAGGCAGAAAGAAAACATCAGGAGGTTTTTACAAGAATCCAGGTAAAATTAGACAGTGTGTTCCAGGATGTAGCAATGGAGGAGATGAGAAGTGGACC
>NW_005285050.1:0-486 GCF_000412655.1 Myotis brandtii
AGTCTTGTTAAACTTATGAAATGACATTATTCACAGAGCATTTTACAAGGAACTTTTATACACATTCACTCATGTAATCCTCACATCAGCCGCATGAGTTTGTTCAAATAGACAGTTTTATCTTCACTTTGTTTTTCAAGCCATAACTCAGAAAGATTAAATATGATGCCCAAAGCCTCCCAACCCGTCCATGTGGAAGATAAGACAAGAATGCAGGTGCCCCTTCTCTAAAGCCAGTCCTTTGGTTCTCCACGTGGGCTGTAGGTTTAGAATTCCCAAATGGGCTTTTAACAAAAGGCTCCTTCTCAACTCAAACCAAAGCAGAGTATCTGAATCAAGAACCTGTTTACTCAAGCTTTGGTGTTTTCTAAAATTCTTCCTCTAAATGATTTGAAAACAGAGATGAAAATTCCATCCTAGAGCATGGATGATGGACCCGTTCAAGTAGGTAACGTGCCTAATAGTCAGGAACAGGGATCTCCTCTG
>NW_005285051.1:0-486 GCF_000412655.1 Myotis brandtii
CCGCGGGCCGTAGTTTGCCCACGGCTGGCCTAGAGGCTCCTAGATAGTATTTGCAAAATTTGGCCATTGACACAATTTATTTGTGATCAAGGAAACATTAATTAGAATATTACTTCATAAATAGGATTGTTTAACATATAAAAGATAGGATTTCTGAGACAGCTTATAATCTGAAACTATGCTTATGGCCAAGGGTTGAGATGGGCAAAGCAAGTACTAGAACTTCTATAAACGTTATGAGAGAGAAACACTACATTGAAGATAATTTATATCGTTTTTAAATTGATACCTATACATCCAAAACCAGTCTGTCTGTTCATTGTCACACATTTGTAGTGAGGGAATGCTATGTGCCAGGAATGATGCTAGAGTTGGTATAAAAAATATGGTACCTCCCTCCAAAGACTTTTAGGGCTAGTAAGAGAAAAATAATCAAATCATCTTTAAAGCACTGTGATTAACATTTGTGTTGGAAGATGACAGATA
>NW_005285052.1:0-486 GCF_000412655.1 Myotis brandtii
TGCCTGGTGCCTGGTGCAGCCCCTGGGTCACTGGAGAGCCTGCTCGCCTCAGCAGGGAACCATTCTGATAACCAGCACCCACCCTGGCGTTTCTGGAGGCCCTTCTCTCCCGTGCACGCCTGTCTGTCTGTTCACCCTACAGAAGTCTTCTCCCCTTAGGAAGGCACATTCTCCACGGGCTTTGCAGGAGGAAAGGCCTGCTTAGTGCATGCCCTAAGGTCCCCAGGCATCAAAGCTGCTGTGTTTGAAAGGGTTGGACCCAGGGTTCTTGAGGTGCTACAAAGCTCCCGGGGCAAAGGCGCCGGCCACCTGCTCTGTGGGCTCTTCCTACTCCCAACCTGGGCTTCTCGGGTGTGAACTAAGAAATGACCCCCTCACACACACACCGCAGTTCTTCCCCCACATGATGAGATGTGTCCTTGGAGGCAGAGCCAGGACAATCACCGGGACCCCTCCCTCCCTACTGGCCAGCTGAGAAGCAGCCAG
>NW_005285053.1:0-486 GCF_000412655.1 Myotis brandtii
TAACAGCTCAACCTTCTCTAAATCAATATCTTGAATGTTTAAAAATAAATAAATGAAATATTCTGTCAGGGCATGTTTTCCTATATGTTTGTGTATAGATATGTATAGATAGATAGATGATAGAGAGATGATAGATATATAGATAGAAGATAATAAAAAATTCTGCTTTGTGCTAATAAAGTGAAAATTTCTGCATAATAATCTTGAAAACATCCTGACATTACTATAAAGTGTATGAACCACCACAAATGTCATAGGGAATTATTATATTCAGAGTATTGGAGTCATTAAGAGTGTGTGTTTTGCCCTCATATAAGCCAGGCAGGAGATCCTGCTTCCCCACGTATGTGTGATTTTCAGCTCTTGACTAATGTCACTAAGCCTCAGTTTCCTCATGTAAAAATGGAAGTATCACTAGTAACTATCTCATAGACTTGTAGTATTAGATGAGGTAATGCAAACAAAGCACTTCCATGAGTGCCTGAC
>NW_005285054.1:0-486 GCF_000412655.1 Myotis brandtii
CCTGACTGACCCGGAGTGTGCCAAGCACTTACACACAGGATGCCACCTTGTTTAGATAAGTATTGCTATTCCCATTCATTGGAAACTGAAACGCTGAGAAGTTCCTTACTTGCTTCACAGTAATAACAGCTTGAAGGTGGCAGAGCCAAGATTCTAAGTTGGGACTGTCTGGCTCTCTGGTCTGTTTCCTTTGCAGCATGGCAATGAGGATGCCAATGACTGGAAGAAGCACAAAGCCTGAATCTTGTCTTTCCAGAACTTGAAATCCACCGATCCATTAGGAAGGAAAGACCCAGTCTTATACTCACACTTGTTGCACAGCATAGTGATAAAGACTCATGCATGTTCACACACTCACATAAATCGCACCCGCAGTGTGTTAGTCAAAGGAAAGTCTACAGTTTTGGAGGCTAGTATTGAGCATGAGAGCAGAAGCTGGAACAGCATCTCAGAGGTCCCTGTGGGACAGGCACCGCCCCTTAGTTT
>NW_005285055.1:0-486 GCF_000412655.1 Myotis brandtii
TAGCTGTCCATCTGGGGATGCCTGTCTCCACCTGACTCTGTCCATGGGACTGTTTCCACCGGGATTTGCCTGTGTTCTGTGTAGGTACACCCCCGTTCCTATATGGCTGCACCTTCTAGGAATGATTGTTTAATGACCTCCACAGACATGTTTTCTTGTCTGCCCATGTGACTGTATGTGACTAGGGCTGAGTATCACTCCTCCTGCATCTCTGTCTCTGACTCTTCCTGCCGGGTATCCAAATGACCACTTCTGTATGGGTCTTCGTGTGTCAGGTGGTTTCTGGCTGTCTGTCCACCCGATTCTGCTCATGTGATTGATCGGCTGGGTCTGCCTTTGTATGGTGACTTATCCCCATTTCTCCAACTCTGGTCACATGCATCGATCCATCTGGGTCTGAGTGCATCTCTGCCTGGGTGTGCACAGGACCATCTCTCTCTGCATCTGTGCCTCATGGTTTGTCACTTTAATTCTGCACATCTGATT
>NW_005285056.1:0-486 GCF_000412655.1 Myotis brandtii
AAAATGGATCAATAACAACATATAAGAAGAGTTAAAACCATAAAACTCTTAGAATAAAATATGGACAGCCAAAGAAAGCAGAAGATACATCATTTTTTGCTGATTTTAGTTTGTGATTTCTCTGTTGATTGCTCTATAAAACATGTGCCTTTTACTAATCTATGCTATTACCATTACTAACTTGAGATTTAACACACATTAGCTGTTTCTTTATGATGTCTGAATTTGTGCTCATAGCATCCCAAACTGTTCAGGACCCATTTGTAAGTTTCACGATCTAGTTTTCAAGTGTTGGTTATCACGAGGATATCACATTCTGGTATTTAAATGTAATTTCACAATAGCAAACGCTTTGCCAAAGACAAATATTGGTGACTTCTAGGCTTTTAGGGATTCTTTTTTAATCCTCACCGAGGATATGTTTATAGAGAAGAAGAAAGGGGAGAGGAAGGGAGGGAAACATTGATGTGAGAGAGAAACATCCAT
>NW_005285057.1:0-486 GCF_000412655.1 Myotis brandtii
GCTGATGCTCTATCCATGGAGCCAAACCAGCCAGGGCAGGTTTGGACATTTTTTATGTTGACACTACACACCAAGGCTATGTAATATAGCCTATTGCTTCTAGGCTACAAGCCCATACAACGTGCTACTGTACTGAATACTCTTGGCAATGATGACACACTGGTAAGTATTTGTGTATCTAAACAAAGAAAAGGTACAGTAAAAATATGGTATAAGAGATAAAAATTGGTACACCTGTATACGGCACTTACCATGCATGGAGCTTGTAGGACTGGGAGTTGCTCTGGGTGAGCGAGTGAGTGGTGAGTGAATGTGAAGGTCTAGTCTAGGACCTCACTGGACATTACTGTGGACTTTATAAACACTATACACTTGTGCTACACTAAATTTAAAAAGTTTTTTTCTTCAATAATAAATTATTTCACTCACTGCAACTTTTTTACTTTATAAACTTTTTGGTTTTTGACCCTTGTGATAACACTTAGC
>NW_005285058.1:0-486 GCF_000412655.1 Myotis brandtii
TAAATTTGAGCTAATTCATTATGCAGCAACAGCAAGCTAATACTCTCATTGCATATTTTCATTTGCTTCTCTATAAAAATACCCATTTCTGAACTTTTGCAGTTGATATCTGATTGAGCTATTCTTATTTTTTTAAGTTTCTTTGTAGAAGAGTTGTGCTATTTGATTAAGGAAACAGTCACTGAGCTTCTATTTGATGCCAGGTACTGGGAAACAAAGATGAATAAGAAATAAAAACCTTAAAAGACTTCAGAGAGGAATAGTACAATTAGACACACAACTATTATCTGAGTCAGAAAACGATGGAAGCCATGAGGGCATAACAAATACAAGCTATGAGAGTTCCGAAGAGAGAGAAATGATATCCATATGAGGGTGTCAAGAAAGGTTATCTTGAGGTGGCTGTGAGAACTATGACAGGAAATCAACATGAGGCTCAAGAAGTAGATGCCTTTGTGGGGTTGGAGACCACATTTAAATAGCAGC
>NW_005285059.1:0-486 GCF_000412655.1 Myotis brandtii
ACACACACACACACACACACACACACACAGAACAGTACAAAACTAATCCATGGTGACAGTAATCCATGGTGACAGAAATCAGAATGTGGCCGGGGGTGGGGTGGGTGACTGGGAGGATGTGAGGGAATTTTCCAGGATGATGAAGTGTTCTATATCTTGTTTGGGGTGGTGGTTTCCAAGGATGTAGACAGTTGTCAAAACCCATCAAGCAGAATACCTAAGATCATTGCACTTTGCTGCGTGCTAATTATATCTCAGTGAAAAAAAGGAAATCCATAGGCAAATGGAGTCTCTGGTTTGAGGATGATGATATAAAGCTCATGTACAGTTACTTCTCATTTTACTTCCAATGACAGACATTATTAATTGATTTCAGAATTCTGTGCCCTTGATCCTCAATGAGGCATCAAAAGACATCACCATGTAGATCTCCAAGCAGCCACTATCAATCCACCCATCTGTTTCCTTCCGGATCTTTTCCTGGTC
>NW_005285060.1:0-486 GCF_000412655.1 Myotis brandtii
CTTCCCACATTTCAGACCCTGTGCTACATGCAGGCAAAAAGAGGCTTTGGACGATGGGCATCTAGATCAATGGAAGAGAAATAAATCCAGAAATAAGCCTGTACATCTCCGGTCAATTGATTTTCAATAAGGATGGGAAGACTGTTTAATGGAGAATAGTCTTCAGCGAGTGATGCTGGGACAACTGGGGTCCTGTATGCAAAATAATTAAATTGGACCCCTACCTCACACTATATAAAGTGAGTCAGAGATCTAAATATAAGAGCTAAAAGTATAAAACTCGTAAAGAAAATGGGTAATTCTTTGTGACCTTGGACTGGGTAATGGTGTTTTAGCTTTGACATCAACGGCAAAAGCAACCAATTAAAAATTGATAAATTGGGCTTTATCAAAATTAAAAAAAAATTTGATGTGTCAAAGAACACTATTAAGAAGGTGAAAAGATGATCCACAGAATGGGAGAAAATATTTGCAAACCATATATCT
>NW_005285061.1:0-486 GCF_000412655.1 Myotis brandtii
CTTTTGTCAAAAAGTTTTACCACACCTGCCGATTCTGATGAATTAATGATTTCTAGGATGGCTGGGTTAAGCTCCAGGGGTGATTAGTAATGTCTGCCACGGATGAAGGATTGGACACGGTCCCAAAGGTATGCTATATTTTGCTCTCCTGGTCTGGTCCGATTTGCCATTTACTCTGTCTTGGGAATGTAATAAAGCAGCAAAGCCTTTGAAAGCATCCCACAGAGTCAGGGCATGGGTTAATCTCATGTCTGTTAGAAACAATTAGAGAGCTACAAAAACAATCCAGAATATAAGAGATGACGCTTGCAATGAATAAAACTACAACATATAAAGAGCTCCTAAGGTCAATAAGGAAAAGACAAAGCTGAGTAGAAAACAATGGCAACAGCAACTTATACTAGAAGGGACACAGATCAGCCATCAACATTTTGAAAAGGTGTTTCGGGAACTGCAATTTAAAAAATAAAAAAGCTGTATCATCAA
>NW_005285062.1:0-486 GCF_000412655.1 Myotis brandtii
CTGTACTCTACATCCCAGGACTATTTTGCAATGTACAAAGAACTCTTAAACTTGAAGAGAAAAGAGTGAAAAACCAACAGGTAAATGAAAAAAGACATAAAAGACAGTTTACAGAAAAATAGAAAGTAGTTCTTAAGTATATAAAAAGATGTTCAAAATTACTCATAATTATATAAATAAAAATTAAAACACTGAAATAACATTTCTATCCTATCAGATCAGAAACTATTAAAATGTATGACAACACACTCTTTTGACAAGGCTGTGGGAAGCAGTTTCTTACACTGCCCATGCAAATGGAAACTGGTACAGCTATTCTAGGAAAATTTGGTAATTTTAAACAAAGCGATGCATGCATTTACCTTTTATCCAAGCAATTTCACTTCTAGGAACTTACACATCTAGCAATATAAAAATACAGATATATAAAGTCATTCATTGTTGTATTGTTAGTATTGCAAAGTATTAGAGACATTATAAATATCT
>NW_005285063.1:0-486 GCF_000412655.1 Myotis brandtii
TATCTTATATACATTTGAAAGCAAATTGTTAATTTGATTAAAAAACATGGTATTTTGTATTATTATTATTGTTACTATTGGTTAGGCTGAAATTTTCAACTTTCTGTTAGCCTATCTATCTAAACTCTCCCCCTTCCCCCTGTTTTTGGCTATAGGAAAGACATTGAAATCAACATTTAGCATAGTCACATTTCTTTAAATCAGACAGCAGAAAACTGAATTAGATGGAACATTTTCCTGGATGGCTTTGGAAATAAAAAATAACTGCTTCTCTTCTCTCAGGAAAAGCCTACCCCATCCAGTGAAATGGGGTCATTAAGCCAAATTCCCCTTATAGGGGAAGAAACAACCATAGATGGTTCTTTTAAGAGGGTGACTTGTTTTTCCTAGAGCTATAAGACACCAGAGGATTATAGGATTCTGGTTTTTAAAATAGCCCTAAGATTTCCTCAGGCCAAATATTGATTATTTGTGACTTGAAGTCTT
>NW_005285064.1:0-486 GCF_000412655.1 Myotis brandtii
ACAAATTTGTGCACCAGGCCTCTAGTATAATAATAATAATGATAATGACCCATATAAATATTATCCTAGAGTAATTTGGGCATTTCAGCGGGGTCTTCCTTAAATCTGATGTCTTGGAATAAAGATAAAAATAGAGCAATAAAGGGAACATATACTGATGCACCATTTACACTGGTATGAGTCTCGTGTCTGCTGGCAGCTCTGTCCTGGGCTAGACCCGGGCTTGGAAGGATGTCCAGAACTGTGGGCAGTCAGGCAGAGCCGCAGGCGAAGTCCACCTTGGCCATTTACCGACTTATGACACGGGGCAAGTTAACTTCCCAACTGGGTGTCTTCATGTGTGAAGTGGGCATAGTAACTGCTTTGGGAAGTATTGTAGAGGTCTCATGAGCTGCACATTTGCCTCTCCAGTACCTTGCCTGGCATATTATGGGTAGTTATACAGTCTCTCATTCAACAAAGATGCATTAAATCAGGTGCCCTAAA
>NW_005285065.1:0-486 GCF_000412655.1 Myotis brandtii
GGCCTAGTGTCTCAGGATGGGCCGGACAGTCTGCGGGACTGAGCGCGGTTCGCTCCCCACTGCCCTCTGCATCTTGGGCTGGGTTTCCTTCCCTAACACGACGCCCCTCCCCCTTTACCCCACCCGTTTCCAGGCACACCCTCCCGCAGCACCTCGTTGTCCGTGCTCCTTGAGTTTGTCTGGACTCACTCAATGCTGGCTACTTATTTGACCTGCCGCTGAGATCTCCCTGGTGCTGGGACCCCAAGTCCACCCTGAACCCCTGGAGAGGCAGCTGCCATGCCTTCTCTCTGCGGCAGTCCCTGCACCCCCAGTCTTCTGGGGGCTGTATCCAGCTTGCCCTTGAGTCTCCAGGGTTTCGGGGAGTTAGAAGCACCTGGCACATCATTGTAGCTTAATAAACGAATCAATCCTTGTTAGGGCTTGAGTGGCCATTAGCTTCATTATCCTGCTACAGAGGGCTGGGGAAGTTTTAGGATGCCTAAG
>NW_005285066.1:0-486 GCF_000412655.1 Myotis brandtii
AAAAAAGATGCTGTTCTTGGTCTCAAGCAGATGGTAAGTCATTTGGAGGAGACTAAAGAGTAAACAGGTTCTTACAGTACAGTATGATACTTGTTTTGCAGTGGATAGTAGTATTAATAGGTCCCTGCTAGACAAAGAGTAATGAACCCATTCATTTCAGGGAATGATGGATGTCCTTCTGGAGAAAGAGATCTGTGAACTGGATCCTGAGAAAATGAGATTTAAGCTGAGAAGAAAGTGGGGAAGATTATCAAAAGTTGAGGGAACTGCATGTACCCAGAATACTTTGGGGGAAGTTCAAATAGTCTAGTATTGCTGGAGAAAAATATGGTAGTAGGCTAAAGGGAGTGGAACAATTGGTAGAAAATGAGGAGGAAGGTGAGCAGGGGTAAGATAGAAGGATTTTTGTCCTGAGTGTTAGGGAGGTTAGACTGCTAGGGATTATTTAGAGTATTCACATGATGAGACTTAAAGCTTTAAAAGATT
>NW_005285067.1:0-486 GCF_000412655.1 Myotis brandtii
ACAAACAAATGGAAAGCTGTTCCGTTTGGGCCGGAAGAATTACGATTGTTAAAGTGCCCACACTACAGGCCCAGTGCAATCCCTCTCAAAATCCCACAGGGCATCGTTCACAGAAACAGACAAGGAACCCCAAAATGTGCACCGAGCCACAGAGCACCCCAAGGAGCCACAGCAAGCTGGAGAAAGAAGGACACAGCTGAAGGCATCACACGCCCTGGTTTCAAACTAGATTTCCAAGCGATCGTAATCAAAACAGCATGGCGCCGGCAGAGAAACAGATGCGCCAACCGACGGGACAGACGAGAGAGCCCAGAAACGGACCCACACGTATGTCGTCAATGAAGCTGTGACTTAGGAGGCGAGGAAGCACGTGCCGCGGGGCCAGGAATCCGCTCCATAAGGGATGCTGGGGAAGTGGGGACAGCCACGGGCAGAAGGCTGGCCCTGGACCCCTGCCTCACACCACACACACACACACACACACAC
>NW_005285068.1:0-486 GCF_000412655.1 Myotis brandtii
AGCCTTGTCTAGGCAGAGAGGAGAATTATTATAGATTAGCTTTCTATAATAGAAACAACTTTCTGTTTCATATTCTTCCAACTCATTTTCTCTAGTGACCCAAGTTTTCATCTCTACCAGGGACTGCCCTGTCTGAGAACATAATCAAATAATTTTCAGCTATGATAATCAATTCTGGTGAACTTGGATATTGAGAAGCGAGAAGCTTAGAGATAATTTCCAATATTGTTTAGAACAAAACTAGTTAAAATGAAGAGCAAGTAGAAAGATTGTAATTTCATTTATTAAAGTTACATCCAATATTGAAAAACACACCCATCTGTTTTTAAGACATTATTGAAATATATACAAATGATCATACTCTAGGCATTCAGAATATTACATACATCTGTTTGTATCAACTGAATTGTCCTTTATTTTAAATGCATTAGGCATAGACATAGAAGCAGATGTAAGCTCCATCTTTTACTTCTTATCTTTTTTTTT
>NW_005285069.1:0-486 GCF_000412655.1 Myotis brandtii
GAATTTCGTGCACTGGGCCACTAGTAAAATAATAAAAACCTAAGGACAACTAACCACAAACAGCCAACACGTCTTTCCCAAATAATACAAGCACTTAGCTATAGGCAATCAAGTAATCTCCTTGTGTTGCTTCCACCTCTTCTCTATAAAACCTTTCCCCTAACTCCTTGTGGTGGAGTGCTCCTAACCACTTCAAGCTTGCCACTTCCTGATTAGAATGGATGTTTGTTCAAATAAACTCTTAAAAATATTAATATGCCTTAGTTTATCTTTTAATAACAGCAAAATTCCTGGCACACAGGAAGCATTCAGTAAATGTTAGCTGTTACTATTATTCCCTCTCCTTCTCAAGGTTTAAAGGTGGAAAATGAGCAAACTGCTATTATTTATGCATTCACAATCTAAACCAAGAAAAAATTTGCAGACATTAATTCTATGAAATCATCAAATTCTTAACTTGTAATAGTAGATTTATTTATATTTTAT
>NW_005285070.1:0-486 GCF_000412655.1 Myotis brandtii
CTCTATCCACTGAGCCAAACCGGTTAGGGCAACACCTTCTTTCTGAGGCAGAAGGACAAGACCTCCGTCTCCCTGGGTGGCAGTCCCCCCACCGCTGCTGACCTCTCTCTGGTCCAAGGACTCACCTGGGTTTCCTGCGGTTGCAGATACGTCTGCGATTACACCTACTACCTGTCTTTGCATCTCGGAAATGGGCGTGCGGCGCTCATCCACGTGCCCCCGTTGTCTCCGGGGCTCCCCGCCAGCCTGCTGGGAAAAGCCCTGCAAGTCGTCATCCAGGAGATGCTGGCGGAGGGTGAGAACGCCCAAGGTCAAAGCCTGGTGCCCACAAAACAAGCCTCGGTGGTTCCAGCCAGGGAGAACCAACCCGGGCGCTGCTGCCCCTCTGGAGAAAAGGGAATGCGTCAGTCCTGTGTGGAGAGTTCAGCTGTGCTCGGGGAGGCGTTTTAAAAAATCGCTTGTAACACAGTTTACACGGAGGGACAA
>NW_005285071.1:0-486 GCF_000412655.1 Myotis brandtii
ACCCCGCTCTGCAGGGGGCAGGGGGCGCGGGCGCGGGGCGCTGCAGGGCGGAGGTGGAGGGGAGCTTGGGGGACCCTCGCTGGATGTATGCCCCCGCCTCATCTGCTGAGACCTTTATCTGGGAGGGCGAGGCTGGCCTTCGGAGGGGCCGCCAGGTGAGTCGCGTGGCCCCGTTTCTAAGCTCTTGACTCCTTTGCACGCCTGCCCGCGGGTGGGAGGCCGGGGCGGGGGACTTAGCGGGGCTCAGGGGACGAACTCGGTGTCGTCCCCTCCTCCGTCCTCAAGCGCAGGGAAGTGGGGGCGCTCCGCACACCCCAGTGGGGGCGCACCCTCGCTCTGCCTGTCCCCAACTTTCAGGCGCCGTGGGCGTCGCTCTCTGGCCCTGGTCTCCGATGGGCTCGCCCTGGAGGTTTCCCGGGCAGCACTCTGAAACCAGACCACGAAAGGACCAGGGCGGCCTGTCACTGCTTGTGCCCAAGTCCCTGG
>NW_005285072.1:0-486 GCF_000412655.1 Myotis brandtii
GGGAACCCACTGTATGGGAGAACATACTTGCCAATGACATGCCTGATAAGGGGTTAATGGCCAAAAATATAAAGTACTCATACAACTAAACAAAAGAAAGACAAACAATCCAATTTAAAAACGGGCAGCTCTAGGAACTTGCTGCTCAGAGGAGAGTCCCTGGACCAGAAGCATCAACAGCAGCTGGGAATTTGTCAGAAAGGCAAATCCTTGGGTTGCAGCCAGAATGTCCAGTGAAGCAGAATGTCTGCAGGGGCGGCTGTGCACACCTGTGGCTAAAGACCCCCCGGTGGTCCCAAGGGGCCAAAGCCACAAATGTTAACCCCATGAAAGCTCTCAGCCTCCCCTCTGTCACCGCCAGGCTGAAGCACGAGGAGTGCACAGGGCATATACAGATACAGTCTATGTGCAAGGGGCCAAGGGCAAAGGGGGTAAAAAAATGTACCCAGGAGGCAATCTGCTACCAGCCCTTCAGGCTGCTGCCCC
>NW_005285073.1:0-486 GCF_000412655.1 Myotis brandtii
GGCCCACATTGCTCGGGTAACTGTTACCCCTAATTCTATGATGGTGATTATTTGCCCGGGAGAGCTAATGACTTCTCTGGCCCCCCAAGACAATTCTGTGAGAAAAGGCTCATTTTATGGAAAGAATAGGTCAAAGAAAATAAGAGAATCTAGTCTTTTTTTAGGTTGGAAATTGTTCCGTTCTATGTGCAATGCACTGTGGGTATGCAAATGAATCGCAGCCGATTTCCGGAAATACCTTAAATAGTTCTTACGTCTTGGTGCTGCAACTGGGACTACCACCAGGGGGCAGAGCGGAAGCCAGATTTAAGAAATACTGTATAAACCTGAGCCTTGTCCAACTAGAAAAAGTCGGACTCTTTTATAATTGGCCCTCCAAGTAAAATTTCTTTTGGCTTTAAATAAATAAAATAATTAAAATTGTAACATAACATAAAACATGCGAATAATTTTCTTCATTTATTCATTAAACAAAAAACGCATTGG
>NW_005285074.1:0-486 GCF_000412655.1 Myotis brandtii
GAGTAGTGCCTCTGGAGCTGTGCAATTCATAACCTGTACCAAGCCGTGTGGGAACCGGGGTGATGTGGTGGCTATGGGAAAGCTGGGCTTAGTGGGTTGGGGAGTTAAATCAGGTGAGAACAAGGAACTTGCACTCCATTCTGTCAAAGAGGTTACCAGGGGCTTGGGGAGTGTGAGTGATCAGAGAGGTGGTTTACAATGCCTGGCCTGGAGGCTGTGAGGAGGTGGCTAAGAGGGGGAGAGAGAAGGGGTTCAGGGACACACATCAGAATCACTAGGGGAGCTTTACTCATCTCTCAGGCCACCCCAGAGGGTCCCATCTCTTGGTGTGGGTAGGGCTTGGGTCAGGTTTGGGTAGTAGTCAGAGCTCCCCAGGTGCTGTGGGGACACAGTGAGAGGCATCCTAGTTGGGGTGGGGAGAGAGAAGCCAGGGATTAGGAAAAAGGAGCGAATAAAGCAGCGGTTCTCAACCTGTGGGTCGCGACC
>NW_005285075.1:0-486 GCF_000412655.1 Myotis brandtii
CTGGTAGCTCCTTGGTCGCATTGTTTTAAACTTCTACAGGGAGACTGAAGTAACTCTAGCTTCTTCATTGTGTTTGATGATAACAGTTACCTCTACTGGTACTGGCCATGCACAAGTGTATAGTATGTATCAGGTATGGTTCTCCATAGTAAACATACTTATTTAATTTAATCCTTTCAAAACTCTTGTAAGTTTTGTGTTATATCCATTATTTAAAATAATTAAATAAGGTTTAGGGGTGTTAAATAATTTACTCAAGAACAACAGACAGAGCATGGTAGAATGTGGATTTAAGCCTACTATTTATTGTCATACTTCAAATTTTATGCTCTATCTAATACACTAATAAACATACCTCCAATATCAAGTCAGGTTTCTGACATCCAGAACACTTCAAAGTATGAATTATTTGAGAGAAAATGAAATTATAAACCTAAAACATAGATGATACCAAAGAACTCCATATTTTGTTCCTTAGTTGTTGTT
>NW_005285076.1:0-486 GCF_000412655.1 Myotis brandtii
GGTCTGCAGGGAATGTGGGAGGTGCCCTGCGGAGGGCAAATGGCAGCCTCCTGGTGAAGGGCCTGAGTGACCGTGTCTGCAATGTCTGGCCTTCCCTTTGCTCCTTTCCTATGATCAATCGCCACCGAGTTGCCATGGTAGCAAGACCACCCACATCTCTGAGTCAGACTTGGACCCTGGGTGAGGCCCATGTTCACTCTACACATGGGTTGACGCCAAGATCATTGGGCTGAGTGAGGCCTCACACCCCCCTTCTGTATCCATCACCCCCAAGGGCGGGTGCAGAGCCCCGAGACCGGACGTGTGCCTGTGGGGACACGATGAGGGGGACAAGGTCTTAGCAACCAACCAATGGGCATTTTGGAGGAAAATGGGAAGACGTTGTCACACCCATGGGTTAAAGGCAAAGAGGTGCTGGCTGAAGGGGCGACAGCACATGTCACCCTGGGTTAGGCTGGGTCACGGGCTTAACGGCCCAGGCTGGGA
>NW_005285077.1:0-486 GCF_000412655.1 Myotis brandtii
ACAAATAACAGTTTAAAAAGGAAGGGGTAGTCATCAGTGAAAAATGTTTCATAGCAGTTAAGATAAGGCTGAGAGTGCTGTGAAATATAATTCATTTTGGCTTCTATCCAGCTGCAACAGTACTCTGGCATAGATGACCTCTGCAAATAGACCTACATCATCCAATCAGTATCTTTGGAAAATAGTCTGGCAGTTCCTCACCAGTGTCTCTTTAAGTTCAAATAAATTAGAATTTAATAAAATTTAAAATGTACATTCTCAGATTTCAATTGCTCAACAGTCACAGTACTGGGCTGATATAAAACATTTCCGTCATCACAGAAAGTTTTCTTGGACAACATTTACCTAAACAATTTGGAGCCTCTGTCTCCTCAGCATTTTGAATCCCAAGGTCAAATCTGTTATCCCTTTTATCCATGTTTCTCTCTCCAAAGCCTTATCTTTGGGTAGCAGCTACTGTTCTATATCCTCCTTATTTTCCACAGA
>NW_005285078.1:0-486 GCF_000412655.1 Myotis brandtii
TTTTTTTTTTTTTACAAAATTTGAGGAAGCAATTAAGCAACGGGTATTAATAGCCTTAAAAATATTCATGTCCTATGTCTTCTGAACATCTCTGTTAAACGATTTTGTATGAAAAATGCTTTGAGGAAGAAGACTCTAGTTATGGCATTTATAATAGGAAAAACATTAGAATAGGATCAGATTAATTATGATTTAATCTAGCCAATGAAAGATTAAATAGCTATTGGAGAGGGAATTATTCACAATGACTATACAATATGAAGAAATAAATAGTCTTTAATTTTTAAAGTGCTAAGAGCAACCAAGCTCCTGGCCAAGAGCTAGGAGGGAAACCATGTCCTCTGGACCTCCTCCTCCTGATGCTCTGTCTTTATAGGACTCCTCCTCTCTCTTCCATAGTCTGCATTCCTTGCACCCACTTTGCTCTCAGAATTCTTCTTAAGGTACAGCAGATAGTCCTTCCTTCTCTTTTCTCTCCAGACTAGA
>NW_005285079.1:0-486 GCF_000412655.1 Myotis brandtii
GGGCACTAGTGCACTTCCATGTTCAATCAGCAAGTTGGCAGAATTCATTTCTCTGGGGCTATAGGACTCATGGCAGCTTGTTTTTTCAAATTCAGGAAGGAGGGCAAGACTCTGAAGTGAGTCTGTGAGCAAGACAGAGTATGTATCATTGAATAACATGACATAATATATCACCATCACAAGAGTGACCTCCTATCAACTTTTGCCATATAATGTTGGTTAGAAGCAAGCCATACAACCAGCCTACACTCGGGGGCTTGGGATTATACAAGACCTGAACACCAGGAGGTGGGATCATGGGGTCACCATAAAGTCTGTCCACCATACTTCAACTAAAGAGGTTGTACTAAACCAGAATCTGACATCAGTTGTCTCTGTGAGCTTAAACATAGCTTTGAACTCCTCTATTAAAAAGGGTCAAATGATCAAGAATGCTTCTTTCATACCAAAGAGCCTAGGGCAGCGGTTCTCAACCTGTGGGTCGTG
>NW_005285080.1:0-486 GCF_000412655.1 Myotis brandtii
TAAAGGAATTCCAGGGTTTATAGGGTTGAAAAACATCAAATTAATGCTTTAATTTGATTCTAAACTATGGCTGAAAGCTAAGAGTTATTGACAAAGCCACTCTGCCTATTTAGACTGCAATGGTCTTTCAGAAGAAAATCAAAGGGTAGGCATGGGTGTTCTCCAGGGTCCTTCTCATCCTCCTCACCAGTGGTGTTCAGGTATTTTGGACAGGGAGACCCGCCCTGATGCCTTGTGTTGCTTTTCTTGGTGGCATCCTCAGCAACTACAAATTACACTCACATTAAACTCTGAGAGAAGAATATCACTGAGCCACACTGGCCAGGCTGGACCATAAAGAGAGGTGTCAGGATCACCTGTGCTGCTGTGCTGGCTTCCTCAGCACAGGCCTCCTAAGAAAGGGGGCAGAGACCTCACCAGGGTCCACAGGCAGACGGGGCACTTTAGATAACAAGGAGCGAGGTCCTGGCAGATGAGTGAGAGAGC
>NW_005285081.1:0-486 GCF_000412655.1 Myotis brandtii
GGACCCACACTCCCTTCCCGCAGCTGCTGTGCTCTGAATCTTTAGAAGGCACCAGGAATGTTTACTCTTACTTTTTTTCCTCGTCCATCTCCACCTTCCATGCTGGGCAGGGCAAGATAGAACTGGGCCACCAGCTCATTTCCAGCCTTTCCAAATATCCTACCGTCGGCACATTTATATTTGATATTGATTTCTGTTTAATAGAATAAGCCAGGAAAAATCACGCTCCTTGTTGGCGTTCAAAGGATAAACCATAAAAGCCATTAAGAAGTACTGTAAGCACGAGCATGATTAATGGGACTTGAGGTGCCGTCCACCGGGCTATTTCCAGATAATGTCTCAGAGATTCCATTGCTTCTGGCTGCAGTTCAGAGCTATTTATTTGCAAGGTGAAATTCTGAGTGATGACGTTCCCGCTGTAGCCCTGACTGACAGTGTTAAAGTGGCAGAACTGGATGGCCTTGAACTCAGATCTTAAAGGGTTTG
>NW_005285082.1:0-486 GCF_000412655.1 Myotis brandtii
GACTCTCAACCAATATTTCTAACATCTCCCCAAAGTTTCTACTTGGCTATCCTTCAGGCAACTTAAATTCAATTAGCACTATATCCCTAGATCTTTCTCTATACAATTCTGTTAGTGGTATTTCTCAGCCACACAAGCTAATAAAATTCTTGCTTCATCCTTGCGACTTCCCTCTCCTACACTCCATATTTGTAGATCTCCAAGTTCTGTTAGTGTCTATACCCAGGAGATGTCTTCCAAATATCTTTACTTCTCTATCCCTCCCGCAACTGCCTTAGTCTACCATCTCTTACAGGATTATGGCCACAGCCTTATAACAAACCTCTGGGATAAATTACACATGTGCCTCCATGTTTGTTTCCCCCTCTTAGTCTCTAAGCTACTAAAGGGCAAGAACTGTCTTATTCATTTTTAAATACAGTTACTAGCAGAACTGAGCTGGTCTCACGGCTCTTTTGTCCACTATTCATGTTGCTGCAGAACTTC
>NW_005285083.1:0-486 GCF_000412655.1 Myotis brandtii
CTGTCCTCCATCCCCATCCCTTCCACTCCCATTTCTAGAGTGTATTTCCCCAGATAATTGATGTTGGGAGAGAAACTCATGCTATTTCCCTATCTTGTTAGCTCACTGAAAACATATTATCTTATAAATTTTTTTAGCATTTGATTGGTTTAAATACTATTATCTTCAATGAAAGTATAATTATGAGGCTACATTGGTTTTAACAAGATATAGTACTATAAATAATTTATGAAAAGCATTAGGCTATTTAGAATATTTTTTGGTTGGCCACTTTGAAGTCACTTTTTAATGTATTTATTTCCTAATGATACTAGAAAGTTAATGTATTAATGTGATGGCATAGGCTATGCACCTATGCTAGTGTAAGAACAGTTATACTGATAGATCCAACAAAAATTTTTAAAAAAAATCTATTATTAGGAACACTACTGTATTGATATTATCTATGCTTCTTGATAAAATTTTCTGGCTATTTCTCAGTTGCCC
>NW_005285084.1:0-486 GCF_000412655.1 Myotis brandtii
TCCACCCAACAACCAACAACCAGGGTCCTCAGTCAAGTAGCCACAAGGAAGTAGATTCTGCCAACAACCTGAATGAGGCTGCAAGCAGATCCTTCCCCAGATGAGCCTTGAAATGAAAATGCCATCCGGCCGATACCCTGACTGCAGCCCTAAGCAGAGGACCCAGTTAAGTCTTAACCGAATTGCTGACCCTCTGGCCCGCTACAAGATCACAGGTGTGTTTTAAGCTGCCAAGAGTGTGGTATTGTATCAGGAAGCAACACATTAATACAGTGCCAAACACACAGGTTTCCTTCCTGTCACTTGTTTGTGGGTATTCCTTCCCACGTCACAGCCTTCGCTTTTATCTTACCTCACCCACCGCTGATGTCTGCCAGGATCGCTTTCTTCAGCTCTGTGCAGAGGCAACACTCAGCCTCAGGTTCCAGCTCAAGAGGCGTGGCTCAGCCATTGAGCATCGACCTATGAACCAGAAGGTCACAGTTC
>NW_005285085.1:0-486 GCF_000412655.1 Myotis brandtii
GCCTTCGAGCTCCATGAGGTACCTGCCCCTCCTGACCTTGGGTTGCCCACGTGGCAGACAGGACTCACCCAGTTGGGCAGCTGCTCCCATCAGGGCGTACTTGCCGGGGTCTGCCCAGATCTGTGGGGATGACACAGAGGTGGTGTTGGGGGTGGCACCCTCTACCCAAACCCACCAAGATGCACGAGGCTGCCTGGGCTCAGCAATGTCACATCCAGGAGAGCTTAAGCACATGTGCAAACAGCCTGCTCCTCCTCAGTAACACAAAGCCTGGAAATACCCACGGAGTGGCCCAATCCAGGACGCCCTGCATGAATCACGCCGTCGGCATAAGCCGGAGAACCCGGCAGCACGAGGCAGGAGGACACTCTGCATGTGGAGGAGGCAGAGCTACAGGTGTGTGCAGGGACAGAGGCCAACACCACATGTGCAGTGACTGTCCTCTGCAGAAATGCCTGCCCCGCACGACGAGGGAGTGACAATCCA
>NW_005285086.1:0-486 GCF_000412655.1 Myotis brandtii
AATTTCATGCTATCAAAGATGATTTACAGAGGAGGATAAAATATTTGACAATGAATTAATTAAATTAGTTATTATGAATACTCAATCTGCTTTATTCAGGTATCAATATAGGTATTTTAGCCTTGTGTGGACTTTTCATTCAATAGTCAGTGTTTCTTCATGAGGAGAGATTGGTCAAATCTTTTGACTTTACTCCATGAAGATACAGTTCAACCAGCTAAGTGCCCTTGCCTGTGCTTCTAGGTAGTCAGAAGTAGAGGTTCTAAACTTGGTTGGTAGGAGAACAATATATTTTATATATATATGTTAAAGCCCCAATATTTGACAAGCTTCAAAATGCTTCCATTTTCTTGTTAAATGCATTAAAATCTAACAAGAATTATGACAATGTGTTATCTCCAAATAAATAAATAAAAACTATTAAAAAGCATCACACACAAAAAAACCACATTACAATTGTCATGGGGATATAAAGTACAGCATAGG
>NW_005285087.1:0-486 GCF_000412655.1 Myotis brandtii
CCTGTGAAGCTATTCAGCCTGTCTTTCACTTCATCGTCTCCAGGTTGCTGGACTACGTGATGTGTGATTACCGGACCGAAGGCTGGTGGACTCTGCTCACGTCGATATTGACGACAGCTCTCAAGTGTTCCTACCTGATGGCCCAGTTAAAAGATTACATTACTTATTCCCTAGAACTCCTTGGAAGGGGTAACTTGCTGTTCTTCCAGTTAAATTCTGAATTTTTAAGATTATTCAGCAACTTGAAGCTTCTTAAAATTGGAAGAATGATTATGGCAAATATTCGGTAGTACTTTTGCCACGTGCAGGTCACTGCAAAGTGAAGGCATTCATACCTTTTGTGGAATTCACAATAGCTGAGGGACTTGTAGTTGAGAAAAACAAAATTCTTTTGCCTCTCTAAGACTTATCAGAAAGTAAGTTTTCACATAGACTTCAGTGCAAGTATATAAAGTGCTGGGGTTAGCTTTAGAAAGCTGTCTGTCA
>NW_005285088.1:0-486 GCF_000412655.1 Myotis brandtii
AAGGCAGGCAGGAAAGGAGAATGCGAGAATGCGTGCAGGCCTGGGAGGAAGCGCGGTCAGCCCAGAGGGGAATCAGATGGGCGAAAATGAAAATGAATGCTCCTTTCTGTTCCGCTTGGGTTTCCTTTCACCGTGTTA
Organism: Myotis brandtii; assembly: GCF_000412655.1. Classification (NCBI taxonomy): domain Eukaryota; kingdom Metazoa; phylum Chordata; class Mammalia; order Chiroptera; family Vespertilionidae; genus Myotis; species Myotis brandtii. The sequence goes on from NW_005285088.1 coordinate 139, forward strand.
CTGAAACGAGGGTCAAAAGGTTGTCTGGTTCATAATGCAAAACAACCCCCTCCTGAAGACTGTAGGAACCAGCAGAGGAGACAGTGTGTCGCCCTCAGTGGCCCTCACTGGCACTGAGTCACACTTTATGTTTGAAGAGCATTGTTGAGATATAATTCATATACCATACAATTCACTCTCTATACAATTCAATGACTTTTGCTATATTCACAGGACTATGCAACTAGCACCACTACCTAATTTCAAACATTTTTATCACCACCAATCCCACACCCTTTAGCCACCACCACTCCAGTCTTCCAATCCCTCAGTCCTAATCTGCTTTCTGTCACTACAGACTTGACGATT
>NW_005285089.1:0-487 GCF_000412655.1 Myotis brandtii
AGGTCATTCTAATGAGGGAAGAAAGCATCTAGATTATGTTTCTAGTTTTCTGGTTTGGGTAGATGATGGCTAGATAGTTTTATGTACCAAGATAAGGTAACAACAGGAAGAAGGGATTTGGAAGGAAAAGGAGATGAGTTCTGTTTGGGATACACGCAAATAAAGATGTTTAGCAGAGAATTGAAATTACAGAGCTGGAGCTCTCTGAGTGCTCTGGGTTAGAGATGGAGGATGGGGAGTTGCTAGTTGAAGTCAGAGATTTTTATGAGGATACATAATACTTGTATATTAAAGGAAAAAATCAGATGACCATAGAAGGGACCTGGGAAATAAGGTCATTTAAGTGACAAGTTGAGGAAGGGGAATTGACAAAGGAGACCTGATAGGATATAGCTATACATATAGAAGAAGAAAATTAGGTATCACAGAAGCTGATGGTGGATTGAATTCTAAGAAAAGTTTCAGACATAATGCCCAAAGTTGAAGG
>NW_005285090.1:0-487 GCF_000412655.1 Myotis brandtii
ATCTCTCGGTGACTGTGTGGCACCTCGGAGAGAGCACTAGGCGACCATCAGGAACCCAGGTCCGGGGTCTGGTTCTGCCTCTAACTGGCTGTGTGACTTTGGCCAAGTCTGCTCCCCACTCTGGGCCTCAGTTTCCCCATGTGTAACATGAGGGGGTAGGAGCGGGTGCTCCCTAAGGTGGCTCCCAGTTTTATGACTTCATTTACATATTGCCCATGATCAGGAAAGCTATGGACGGACACAGGACTAATGGAGGCTTTTCGTGGGAGCAGGGCAGAGCGGCGAGTAGAGTGGTCAGAGCTCATGGGAAGTTAGTCCTGGAAAAAACGTAGAGATCATCTGGTTTATCAAGAGCCTGTTAACATGTCTGATTCGTAGTCTGAGTCAGGGGGCCCAGTGACCTGTGTTATGCGCAGTACATTTCGCAGGGCTTTGAAAATTCTGATCTAATCCAGTTTGCCTTCATTTCCTCATGGGAGGGGGGACT
>NW_005285091.1:0-487 GCF_000412655.1 Myotis brandtii
GGGGTCCCCGGAAGCTGCGTTCACGGGCAACCTGTGGGTCACACACAGTCCGGGGCGATGATGTCACCAGCCCTCAGCGGGTGGCATTGGCACAGCAGAGGCAGGAGCGGTTTCTCGCCATAGAAACCGGTTCGAGAGATCCATGTCACTGTGAGCTACAGCAGTGCTGTTGCCGCACCCTTGTGGTGAGAGACGTGGAATTAGCCAGAAACCACGCATTTGTCGATCAAGAACATGAGAAGACATTTCCAGGATCGGAACAGGAGCTGGTGCCTGGAGCCACCGGGGCCCTTCTGAGCTGCTTACACAGCGAGCGAATGCGTGAGCACCTGGTCTCCGCTCAGCATTCTAAAGTCCTCCATGAAACCTGCCCCTTGCCCGGCCCACCACTCCTCCTGACGAGTGTTCATATAGCCAGGGACCCACAGACAGCATCTGCAGGGGCCTGCACTCCCTAGAACAGTGGTTCTCAACCTTCCTAATGCCG
>NW_005285092.1:0-487 GCF_000412655.1 Myotis brandtii
CTGAAGGGTCATTTTACAAAGTGGCTGGGGTGTGGCCCAGCCCTCCAATAGGTGCCCAGAGCCAGTCCCAAATTAGAATGGGGTGGGATCAAGACTGCTTTTCTCATTTACTTGCCTTTCATGTGTAACCACAGGCTTTGTGTCAACATGCTTTCCGGTTAGACACCAGCAGTTTTGCTCCCTCTGAGTTCATGGACCCTTGGTGTTCCTGTTATGTGTTGTCTTAGAATAGCTCTGTGCTCTGAGCATTGTCCATTAACTCTTTCAGCACCAGGGCTTTAGAGATGCTAAGGGCTCTTTGTTGAAAATGAGCTACAACCACAATGAAGTAAGAAAATGATTGCTGGCCAGGAGACCTGGGTTCTTGTCTTGCTACCCTACTATCTGTGTGAATTTAGGCTCCCTAAGCCTCAATTTTCTCACTTAGAAAATGAAAAGTTTAGCCCACATGGTGTGATTCAGTGGTTGAGTGTCAACCTATGACCCA
>NW_005285093.1:0-487 GCF_000412655.1 Myotis brandtii
TTTTATTTGACAATCTAAGGGAACAGAGGTCAGTGCTACTGAATAAATAGTCAAGGATTGCATGCACGGTGTGAAAATCGCTGCTCTAAGTACATGCTTTGCCCTGGTGAGCTCTAAGAAAAATTGATCTACAATGTAACTAATCAACATAATTTGCTTCACCTCCCTTTTGTCAGAGTACAAAAGTTTACGTCAGGAAAGCTTTCAGAGATAATCAATCCTAAGGGGAAAAAATGGGTCAGGAAAAGCACATCATGAATAAATGCTTCAGTGGACTATTGAAAGTCACTGTTTTTAGCACTGCCACATCCTCACCTGCAACATTTTCCCATCCTGTTTTATTGTAATTTATTTTTAATAACAATACAACTATGATTAAATCAATCCATCATACAAATTGTGTTTTACTATCTGTTCCATCACTGTTTAACCTACTTATTACCAGTTTCCCACAGCCTGTAATTAAGCAAAGTTTTTCTATGTCACC
>NW_005285094.1:0-487 GCF_000412655.1 Myotis brandtii
AAAAAGTGCCTTTACAATATTAGTTGAGAGATAAAATTCAGGGAAAAAAAGAGATTAGAATGATAGGATTAAAAAACCACACAATATAATGAACATTTTAAAAGAAAAATGGTTTAATGCTGAAGAAAAAACCAGAAAGGGTAAAAGAATAAGAAAGACAATCTGGAAACTAGAAGATGGCTGGTTTCTTTCAAGGGAAGTTGATACATTTCAGTAGTATTGTTGTGGAAGCCAACATACAAGAAGTGGTAGAGTATGTTAGAGATAGAAAAGAAGAGTAAATCAACAACTATTACAATAACTAGTCAATGAAAAGGAAAGATGACATCATCATGGTTTGAGCATTAGCAATGTTTAAGGGAGATGTACATGTATCTAGAACAGCATTGTCCAATAGAAACATAATGCAAACCCCAAATGACATTGTGTATTTTTAGTATCTTAAAATTTTGATATTGAATTAATAACATTTTACCTAACTCATTAA
>NW_005285095.1:0-487 GCF_000412655.1 Myotis brandtii
AGAGGGGTGTTGAAATATCCAGCTATCATTGTGGATTTGCCTATTTATTCTTTCAATTCTATCAGCTTTTGTTCCATGTATTTTAAAGTTCTGTTATTAGGTGCATAAACACTTAGGATTATAATGTCATCTTGATGTATTGGACCCTTTATCATCAACTAATGACTTTATTCCTGATAATATGATTTGCTTTGAAATAGAGTTTGTCTGATAATATAGCATTCTAGCTTTCTTATGATTAGGGTTACTGTGGTATGTCTTGTTCCATGATTTGATCTCTAATCCAAGTGTGCCTTTATATTTAGAGAGTAATGACTGCACACAGGATGTGTTGGGCCTTTTTTCCCCCAAGAGCAAAATACACAGAACATAAAAGCCACCATTTTAACCATTTAAAGTATATAATTCAGTAACATTTAGTACTTGTGCATGCACGTACTTACCTGGAGACGGGAAGAGAGCCCTCAGCACATCTCTGCAGTGCGCT
>NW_005285096.1:0-487 GCF_000412655.1 Myotis brandtii
GTGTGTGTGTGTGTGTGTGTGTGTGTGTATTTTTCCTGTAATCAAGTCTGTAGCTTTTCTTTTAAAGCCAAAATTCCAACCTAAATTTAGGAATGCTCATAACTCTGGTCCATGATAGAGATTATTGTTTACTACTCTTTAGAAAGTTGGACTCAATCAATGGAACACCTACTTCTTAAATAGAATAAAGTTGCCTTTGAGAAACAAAATCTTTCCAGAGTGGGAATGGCTGGGGGCAAAGGGGGGGTCGTCAATTGGGGAAAAAAGAGACATATATAAAACTTTAGACAAAAAAAAGAAAGAAAAGAAACAAAATCTTAGAAAAATATCCCTTAGGAATAAAATTCCATGGGTTCTCTTCCAATAGAGTGAAATTTTATCAAGAGAGGAGTTGGTGCACAAATTCAATCCAGCCTCACCAGCGTAGTTGGTGCTGGGGAGAGGTTCACATTAGTAACTTACAAATGGAGGTGTCTTCACTGCAAAA
>NW_005285097.1:0-487 GCF_000412655.1 Myotis brandtii
AAAATCTTACAGGTCCCATAAGTGTAACCATGAAGACACAGAAGCCTCCTTGTTCCCAGACACTCACTGTCACTGAGCATGGTACCCTATACTGTAGGAAGGAACAGGAATGCAACTCAAAATTTCCAATAAAAGACATGCAACAAAATAAAAGCATAGATAATGCATTTTCATCTCCCAGACCTCTTTCAACTGATGACAAAATAGATATTGAAATGTATAGAACATTAAAGGCACAGATGGATCAACAAAGAGTAAGATTCAAGAACTCTGTCTATCTAAAGCTAGAGAAATCAGCATGTTACAGGGAAGCACAGAAGGCCAATCCCACTGATACGCAAAACAATAGGTCAGGCTACACAATGGAAATGAATGTGCAACAGAACAAGGAAGAGGTTGCAGTGGAGATAATAAACCTCATGTTGCCGGAAAATAAAGAAGAGAAGATGCAGGGAAGTAAAGATGGACCAGGGGTGCTTATGACCCA
>NW_005285098.1:0-487 GCF_000412655.1 Myotis brandtii
AGAAATCTGGCATGGGCATACTTATAACTGCTTGCTCTATAATGTATTGCCCTAGGAAAGTACACAGCAACAAGATCCTCTTCTGAACCCACCTCCTTCCACCTTCAACTAAAATTCCTGAAGATGAGATAACTTCCCATTTGGCTTAGAAGTCTGTACATACACTGAACATTACAGCTCTGGGATGGTTGGAACAAAGCACATGGTTACCTTTCCTTCCAAAATCTTGACTAACGTTTGTTCTTATCATTATAAGATATACTTCTGAGTCAGAATATTTTTGGATTAAAGTTGCTTTTCAGAATACTTCACGTAAGTTGTGGGCTCAAGTTTAGTTATTTTCCCCAAACTGGCAGTCTTTGTTATTTTGAAAATGCAGAAAAAGGACAATTTACTTAATTGCCAATCTTAACAGTATTTTCTTTTAACAACTTAGGTGAATTTTCTGCAGGTGAAGATTTATAAAAAGCTGAATCTTTTTTTTTTT
>NW_005285099.1:0-487 GCF_000412655.1 Myotis brandtii
CAGTAATTTCTTCCTTTCAAAGAAATTGTATTTGTTTTCCATGGATGAATGTACTTTTGGGAACAGACATGAAAAGAAAATGTGGATGACACCTGAAACAGAGACAAAAAGCCTGTGGAGAGTTTACATTTTATAAAGAGCAATAGGTGTGTATTATTACAGCTCAAACCAGCTTCTAAAACAAAAGGCTCAAATAGTAGTGATAAGTTTTACTCTCATCCATGTCAAGTCTATACAAATAGATGTTCCTGATATTTAAATGGCTCTTTCTATCATAATTTGGTCCTCTGGAAGCAGAGCCTGACAGAGGAACTTGTAGGTAGTTTATTTGAGACATGAATCCAGGAAAGAGAAGTTGAATATATAGGGAAAATGAGATAAGAAAGGAAGATAATACAGGGTACTACAATGAGCTGGTTATCTCTGTGGCCATCTGAAGTTCTGTTCCTTGGGAAACCTGCTGGGGAAACATATAGAATACTAGAGG
>NW_005285100.1:0-487 GCF_000412655.1 Myotis brandtii
AGGGGAGCGCATTTATTTCCATAAACCCCTGCCCTCCCCCAGCCTGCACAGCTCTGGCAGAATTCCTGGACTCACAGGCCGGGGGCGGAGGCAGAGCTGAGCTGAAAGGTGGGGTGTGAGCTCCCCAAGGAACAGATCTTCCAGCAACACCCTGGCAGGGTGTGCAGCTGGCTCATGACTCCCCCCTGCCCCCCAAATGCACCAGCCCTTCCTCACCAAGCATTTTCTCCCCCCACGCGGCTGTGAGAAGAGAAGTACCAGGAGCAAGACCTGGCCTGAGTGTAGACACTCAGGGCTTTTCAACGTATGTTCACAGATCTCCTTTATAACACTCGACAAGTCTCTCCCCCTCTCGGAGCCTCCGTTTTCTTACCTCTCAAATGGGGCCAGGAAGGGGAATCAGGGAGCTGATGATGTGAAGTCGCTGGCGCCAAGCCCCACACAGCAAATCTTAACCCGCGGTAACAATGGTGGCGGACGGCGCCAT
>NW_005285101.1:0-487 GCF_000412655.1 Myotis brandtii
CCCCTTGCCCTCTCTCTGAAATCAGTAAAACATATCCTTGGTGAGGATTGAAAAAAAAAGAATGCCAGTTAGAGTTCTCTATTTCTGGAAAATCTGGTCCTGTCCTTTTCTCCCGCAATTTGTGAAGGAGATAGTTCTGAACTAGGAAGTGAGAATTTAAATTTAAAGCCTGGATTTAAGAATTTCCATCCTGAAATTAAGGACATTGAAGGAAGCATTTCGCTATCCACGTAGAATTAGAGTCATCATTCATATGTGAAAAATGACCATATGAATGCAATGTGTATGCATTTAGTTTATGGAGATAGTGCTAATCTCTCTTCTTCAGAAAGTGGTTCTTCAATTACAAAGAGAAAACCCAGTGGAAAAAAACTAAGTAGCTCTTACCCATTGCCACTTTACCCATATGTTCCTATTATAACCCTTTAGGCCAGCACTTTCTAGGTGAGTACAAAATGATAGTCAATCTCCAAAATGAAAAAAAAAA
>NW_005285102.1:0-487 GCF_000412655.1 Myotis brandtii
TGTTTTGTTTTTCTTGGAGTTATTTGGCTGCAGACAAAACTTCAAAGTAGTTTCAATGAGCTTTGGCATCCTTTCACCTACGTTTTCTTGCAAAGCTCTTACTACCTAATTTTCAAATTTCCCAGGAACTTCATCATGTCCTCATGTAGGATATGGGTGGTACCCTGCCCCTCCTAAGCACTGAATGCTCTGCAATTGCTAAGTTCCTGCTTCCTTCCCAGTCAAAATTCTTCCCCGCCCCAGGGCAACTTATTTTAGCTGAGTGTTAAGAAAGAAACAATGTGATTCAATTAATTTACACTAAAGTATTCTTTTTTTATTTCATTTTCAACAGATGTGTTTGCATATTTCAAAATATTTTTAATTAAAGTAGTAAAAATTCCCTTTTCCATGGGCATAGATGTATTCATACAAGCAAGTAGGAATACACTTTTTCTCCTGTTTAATAGAAAAACTAGACACTATACATGTACTCAGGCACCTCTTT
>NW_005285103.1:0-487 GCF_000412655.1 Myotis brandtii
GAACAGAGAATTACTTTTCTATTGTTTACATACAATCAAGTGATAAATACCCATTAAGTACTCCTAAAATATTAACTAGGACATTATCACCTTTTACAGGTCATAAAGCAAGTAATTTGAATATGGTTGCATAAACTTGTTAGCAGTGAAACTGGAATTTCGAGTCTGATTTGGTTACAAACCTAATTTATAACTTATATGAGTCTGATGAAAGAACCAAAAACTTAGGAGTTATGGCATATTTAGTTGAGTGATTTGAAAACCTACCAACACGACTATTTAGGTACCGATGATGAATCCTAACATATACTTTCCTATTATATAAATATATTGATACATCCCAATTTTTCCACATCTAAATGAACTAAAATATTTTTTGCCAATTTTGTAAAGAATCAGCATAGAGGAATTATATTACAATTTGGATTATCTTAAAGATATTCTTAAATTAATTTGGACTATTTTAGAAGATATTCTTTTTTTAAAT
>NW_005285104.1:0-487 GCF_000412655.1 Myotis brandtii
AAACTGTTTTGCATACTCACAACTGTAAACCTACTCTGCCACACTCTGTATACATTTAAGGTTTGGACATTTCTTACGTTGACATTTACTTGGCACAGCAGGCAGGATTCCAAAGAAGCCCACACAGGACCACCTGCAGACCTGGACCTGGTGCTAGACTCCAGCAAGGCCCTTTGTGCCCCACCAGCATTGGGTGAACTTGGGCCACTAGTCTCTCAGAATCCCGGTCCTGCTTTAGGATCCTGACTTGATTGGAGCTGTTCTTAGAAAACCCTCAGGGTGGACAGGGTTGAAATAATCCAGGGACATGGAAAAAGATGAGTGGCTGCTTCTAATTGGATTGCTTGTCGGGAGTCTGAACAGAATCTCTGCTGGTTAAATGAGAGACTGAACTCTCCCTAGCTCGGAAAGAGAAATGATACTTGCTTCCAAAGTCAGTGGGGTGATGATAGTTGTTTCAGATCCCCAAATCCGAAGTGGCAGAGAT
>NW_005285105.1:0-487 GCF_000412655.1 Myotis brandtii
AAAAAAAGGTCAACTAGGAACAGGAAAGGCATCAATGGGTGTGAACCAGAAAAAGCACAATTCAGATGGAAACTGAATCTATGTTTGTATGACAGCACACTTCAGTTTTGTACAGCTCACAATGACACGGGGGAAAACACTCTAAAACATGATGATTACACATTGTACATGACCCAAAATGTATTATCATCAACGATGAAAGTGCCTTAAATGTTCCAAAGGCAGATATAGGAGCACCCATTAGAGAATAAGGACTTCACTTCCACACAATCTTGCCTACCACTGGGCCTGCCTCTCCCGAACTGGCTAGAGTCTGCTTCGTAACACTCTCCTTTGTCTGGTCTGAGTAGTCACATTGTCTAACTAGCACATATACTGCATTGCTCACACCTTTATTATTTTAGCCATCCAAACCATCCTCCCAAAACCTAAGGAAATTCGTGTAAATAGGAACAAAATTGCTGTTTTCTAATAGTTTTTACTATAA
>NW_005285106.1:0-487 GCF_000412655.1 Myotis brandtii
TATTGCTATCCCTTCAACATGATTGTGTTAAATAATGCCCGTTATAAACACATATTTAGAGGAAAGTTAGACATCGTCAAATGCTTTCTCTGTAGTAATAAAGGTTTCCCATCTAAAAATTGTTTGAGAAGAGCCAATACCCGTTTGTTTTTACCACTTAGAGCTGCCGTGAATGTCCCAGAAATAAATACTGGCTAACATTTACCTCTTCCTTAGTTCCCTGCATTTTCGCAGCTTTATGCCAGCCTGGGTGCCCCAGTGGGCATGAATCAGACAGCTCCGCGGGTGCCCCAGGCTTCCACCCGTCAGAGAAATGTAACCAAAGCCTTATTTTCCCATTTTTCACCGACTCGGTTTGTACCTCCTGAAAATAAATCTTGTGCTGGCAAGTGTTGGATGAAACTGGTGCTCAGACTCTGCTGGTGGCAGTGAGACCTGGCCCGGCCCGTGGGCGGGGCACCTGCATTTCTGCTTCGGGAGCCCTGTT
>NW_005285107.1:0-487 GCF_000412655.1 Myotis brandtii
TAGGGCAGGAGCCGTCTCTTTTTAATCATTTTAAAACACTCTAGCCCACAACCTGCCAGTGAAGCTGCATTGCAATGCAGGTGTCATGAATCCTCCCAAATTTCCAGCCACTCTAGCAATGTGGTCATGTCTCCCCCATTTGGAACTCTCCCTAGCGGCCTTATCCACAGAAGAAATAGCAAAGCCAGAGGGGAAGCAAGAAGGCAATTCCTGAGTTTTGGGAGCTCAGGATTCTTGCTTTGGTGCTTCCAGGGCTGCTGCTGGGTAGAAAAGGCCAGGTGCTAAGGCTGAGGGCACACCAAGAGTTCAAAAACGTGACCACAGGCGTGGCTCACAAGCTCATCCTTCAGCTGGGACAGGCAGCTTCTGTCCTAAGGTTCAGTAGAAACCCCGTCACCGTCCAATATCTGTATGCCTTAGGGTTAGGATAGGAGCAGGGGAAATCAGTCTGACACAGTGGTCGGCAAACTCATTAGTCAACAGAGCC
>NW_005285108.1:0-487 GCF_000412655.1 Myotis brandtii
CTGCTTTGTATATCATAATAAACATTTACGTAGGGCTTACCCTTTGCCAGGCTCTGCACCTTAACATATTAATACTTTAACTCTCACAACAGCCCTGTGAGGTTGGTAGTATTATCTTCATTTTATGGATGAGGGATGTTGGTAAAGAATTTGCCCACAGGTCATATGGCAAGTAATAAGCATTCTTTAGAATGTTAATAACTGAGAAGTAAAATAAGTTTAAAAAGAAATATCCTTTGTAATGTCTTGCTATAAAGAAATATGGTCAACTAAGGATTTTGCTATATAATTCACCATTGAACAACAGGGTTTGAATTTGCACAGGGTGCACTTTTACGTGGACTTTTTCAATAAATACTTCAAATATATTTTTCATGACTTTCTTAACATTTTCTTTAGCTAACTTATTTTAGGAATATAGTATATAATACACATAACATACAAAATACCAGTATGTGTTCATTGACTGTCTTTGTTATCAGTAAGG
>NW_005285109.1:0-487 GCF_000412655.1 Myotis brandtii
CACACGGATGGGACAGAGGCCTTGGGTTTTTGCATTTATCTGTCAAATCCTTAAAGGAATATTCTTTCACCCAGATCTCAGGACATCATCGTACTTTAGAAATGGTCGCTCAAACCTGGCCTTTCCCTGAATGTCCTCTCCAACACTTTCTGAGGCCAGGAACTAGTGGGGCCAATGGCTATGCTGAGCTGAGGACTTCTCCTCCCGGGGGCCAAGGACACTGATGGAAACAATAATGCCACTGGATTTCTCCTATTGCCTCCCGGTGCCTGGCCCGATGTCGCAGAAGCTGGTTAACTGGGCTTTTCTCCGTCTGATAAATGACACATTTCCCCCCCTATCGGATACTGGCTAGTTACTCTGTGTTTTTCTCCCAAGCTTCCTTGAAACAAACAAACCCAACGTCCTAAAAACTCAAGGACAGCACCAAAATCATAGACTTCCGAGTCAGAACTCCGCCAACAGGTTGCTTTCGCGCCTCCCTCCC
>NW_005285110.1:0-487 GCF_000412655.1 Myotis brandtii
CACATGGAAGTTGTTGCAGGGCAACACCTTCTGGCTCCGTGTAGAAAGCTTCCTTACAGTTAGTTGTATAAAATTATAATCACATGTCTTAAAGTGAAGGACACCCCCAGTTCAGGGGGTGCTCAAAGTCAGGCTTGGTGACAGTATGGCAGGAACCTGGAGTCTCTTCATCAACAAAATGAAGATGGTAACACTTGTCCCACCCTCCCCACACGTCACTAGCTGCACTAAGGGTTAGCTGAAATACTGGTTTTATAAGTGCTCTGAAACTACCAAGGCATTTTATTAAAGATGACTGTTATTAGGTTAAAGATGGTGATTAAAGGACTTTATGTATAGGAGTCACCTTCAGACTGCTTGTTTGTAAAAGAACCAAAAATATTCCCTTTGGGATCCTGAACCAAAACCCCATAGTTTGTTTGTTTATTTAAATATATTTTATTGATTTCGGAGAGGAAAGGAGAGGGCGAGAAAGATAGAAATATCA
>NW_005285111.1:0-487 GCF_000412655.1 Myotis brandtii
TAAAAGCGGGTCATGGCTGGTAGTCATGTCTTAGGACTGCAGTCTCCTTGACCAAGGTCACTCTTGACCTGAGTGAGGTTTCTGTCTGTTGTCTTTTTGCATCTAAGAAAACACACCTTTGGAATGTCAGAGCAATCTTTTCCAGACCCCTCAGGGCACACACAGCTCATCAGAGCTCAAGACTACAGAACCCCTCATGGTCATCTTGTTCCCCGAATACCACCTCGATATGCTGTGAATGTTCATTATTAACTGCCCTGTACCCACCAGTGTTAAAGAACGGTGTGTCTCTTCCTGTCACTGTTTATCCAGATTCTCAGAGGTTTTCCCACTTTGCTTTCCCCGCCTCCCTAATCGTCCACCAACGGATTTCCTGTCACCCTCCTGATGTCTCCTCCTTGGATTCTAATGTATAAAATTGTGCCACGCAGGCACGACCAAGGGTGATCTCGAGTTGGGGGGGTGAAAGGATTAAGGAAAGACAGAC
>NW_005285112.1:0-487 GCF_000412655.1 Myotis brandtii
GGAATTGTGGGGAAGAGTGAGGAAAAGGGGAAGGAGGAAGGTGAGGAGAGAGTAGGGGGCAGGAGGGAAGAGGAAGAATGGGAGAAGAGAAAGGAGGAACAGAAGGAGGGGAAGAAAAAGGAGAGAAAGGAGGAGGAGGAGTGTGGGGCAGGAGTGAGGAAGAGGAGAAGGGACCTTCCCAGGTAGAGGCTGTGGCCTAGAGGCCGGCTACTGGGCCCCTCTCCCTGCCCCCTTCTTTCCTATCCGCCTGAGATAGAAAACAAAGCCCACAGCCTCAGGAGGCTAAAAGCTTAAAACAGAAAAAAAGGAGGGTGGGAAGGGTTGAAAGGAAAAAAAGGAAGAAACCCCTAGCTGCAGGGAAAAGAAACTAAAGGGTAATAAATGTTACATATTTTATCTATATATATAAAAGCCTAAGTGATTGTTATGACCAGTTGACTGGTTGCTATAACGATGCACTGACCACCAGGGGGCAGATGCTCAATGC
>NW_005285113.1:0-487 GCF_000412655.1 Myotis brandtii
GTTTCCTTGGCCTTTCCACCTTCCAGAGGCTGCCTGCATTCCTAGGCTTGGAACCCCCTTCCATCTGCAAAGTCAGCAGTTAAATGTGCACTCAGCTTCAATCATCCTCTTTTCCTGGCTCTAATTCTCCCGCCTAGCTCTTTCACTTATAAGAACCCTTTTGATTACATTGTTCCCATGAGATAATTCATGATAACCTCCCCATCTTAATATGTTTTACCTTTGTTATTTCTACAGTCTTTTTCTATGCAAGGTAAAATATTCAGAGATCCCAACAATTAGGACATAGGCATCTTTTGAAATTGGAAAGGCATTGTTCTGCTCACCACAATGAGTACAGTAGATCTTTTCAGATGGGTGGTGGATAGGTACCCACCTAAACCAGGCCCATTTCCTTCCTTACAAACTATTCTATCCACATTGATGTACACCTCTATTTCTTTTATTTCTATGTCCTACCATAGTTTAAATATTCTCAAGCGTGCAA
>NW_005285114.1:0-487 GCF_000412655.1 Myotis brandtii
AATCCAATTTTCCAAGTTATTCAAATATCAGTTACAATTCCCACGGACATTTTTTCCAGAATAGAAATAGCTTCACTGTTTTTCTTCTTTGCAACGACAGAAAAGTGCACCAAAGACCATGGAGTGGCTTACAGTCCCGACCCTAAGCTCCGCCCCTTCACGGGGGCGCCACCCTGTCACGTGTTCTGCCTGCACGTGTGCAGCCTGTGGCTTTAAATAAAAATGGACTCATGCCATGTATACTGTTCGTTACTCCTTATTTGATGTAGTGGAGCGTCTTAGGACATTGTGAAGATGCAGTAAGTGAGGAAAGAATGTCATTTCCGTGGCTGCACACTGTTCCGCTGTGTCTTCTGTTTTGAGACGGGGCGTGGACGTTAGTCCCCCTTTTGGGTAGCAGGGCTGTAATTGACTGGCTTCACAGTTTTTGTCAGTTCTCTGTAAGACTTGGTGATGCCCTGGCCGGTTTGGCTCAGTGGATAGAGCG
>NW_005285115.1:0-487 GCF_000412655.1 Myotis brandtii
AGGAGGCATCCTATGAAGCAGTGTCTTGAGCAGTTCATAATTCTAGTAGATAAACCAGTAACCCTAATGTTTTAGATTCAGAGCATCTAGCCTGACACCAACATAACATTGTAAAGCAACTTTTATTTCCTTTCCACGGTATCAGACACAGCAACAAACAAAACCTGAATCAGCGTGTTTAGATCATTTCGTCTGGATGAATTGAAGGATCTTGAGACTGTATTAAAACTAGCAGGGAGGAAGTGGGAAAAGTTAAATGAAGTTTCAGTTGAGCTTATATTTAGGATTTGGTGATCAGTGGGACTGAATGGATCTTAAACTCCATGAGGGCAGGGACCTTGCTTATGGTTAACGGTGGCAGTGCAACAATAAACAAAGGAGAGCAGGTATTTGATTAATATTCGTTCAATAAATAAGTGAAAGACAAATGAAAGAGATACGTTTATCTGAATTTCCTAGGATGGGCAATGGTTCTTAAACCTGTGCC
>NW_005285116.1:0-487 GCF_000412655.1 Myotis brandtii
AAGAGGAGGCCAACACTCTTGACCCAAAGGTCATCATCTTATCAGGCATCTAACACCGACTGACTTTCCTGGGACGGCCAGCAGAGGGCACTACACCTTGCAGACTTCAAGCCCGGCCCACCATCCAAGTCCCTATCCTGGAACAATTATGTTGCCAGACCAACCAACTTGTCAGGCCCTGGACATTCACCGGCAAACGGCGCTCACCAGCCACCTGAGAAGCACAGATACGAATCAGGACAAAAATAGCGCGTGGGGTAGCAGTGAACTCCATGCTGAATGCTCACCATTTTATTGAATCAGTTTACCGGGCCCTTACAACCCCTACGTGCCGCTGGGGCATAAAATACACCGGATCTCTGGAACTGAGAAGACCAAAACAGTTTATTTGCAACAAAGCGGACGTTCCTTTTGCTCCCAGCAAAAGCCAGGCAGCTCCCGTTCTGATTAGAATTGCCTTTTTATTCCATTCGGCGAATTTTAAAAT
>NW_005285117.1:0-487 GCF_000412655.1 Myotis brandtii
AATGTCCATCTCCTGATGTCGATTGTGAGCAGTTGAATTGAGAAATTTTGTATTATTCACCTTTGTTTTCCCAGAGCCTGCCAAACAGTAGGTGCTTAGTTAATGTGATTGAGTGGATGGATGGATGATTATTATTATCACTGTTTGAACTTTGTTTATATTGGGACTGAGCTAAAGCAACTTACCCAAAGTCATGTGATCCAAAGTCATATGACCAATAGAGACAGGACTTGAACTCAGCTCTTCCACTTTCCTGTAGAGAAATGTTGTTGCCAGAGCACAGTTCAGCGAGGGTGGACATGCTGAGTCTTTTTTTGGGATTCATAAATCTCCCAGACCTATGAAATTTGGAGTGTTTGAGGGCATGCCAGTCGCGATGAAGGAAGACCAGGGAACTTCAGGAGAGGAAGCTTTTTACATTAGGAATTGATTTCTGTTTTATTATTTATAATATCTCAAAGTAAAATGGGGTGAGACAAATACCAGT
>NW_005285118.1:0-487 GCF_000412655.1 Myotis brandtii
TTTATAATGAGGGAGAATCAGGTTGTACAAAGGGTCTTTCTTCCCTACCCAATCCTCTTCTCCTCACCTATGAAGAGCTTCTGTGTACTGTGATTCTTAGATAATTCCCCAAATGGCCTGCTCCTGAAGGCCTCTCTCCCCTAAGCCAATAGACGCTGTCACTCTTGGTAAAGTACCCAGTGAGCACTGGGGAAATAGTTCCCTTTCTGAAATGCAACAAGCTTCAGCTTTGCTTGACGTCTTCTGAGAAAAAACAAGGCTAAGTGATGGGTAAATAACAGACTATTGCCTGAACTTCCATAGACCTCAGTTTTCCTCTAGTTTTGGAAAAGCCTAGGAGATAGGAAATAGATGTTAAAACATGGTGCTGAAAGTGCACTTCCAGTTTGTGGATCAGGGTCCTATGCTTAGAAAGGAGTCTTTGTGAGATATTGAACCATGGGCAGAGTATTGCCTAGGGCAGGGGTGGGCAAACTTTTTGACTCGA
>NW_005285119.1:0-487 GCF_000412655.1 Myotis brandtii
AGTGCACGAATTTTCATGCACCGGGCCTCTAGTTCTACAATAAGTTTAGATGGAGTTCTCAATTTGCTGACTCATCTGAGTGCCCCAAGCAGTATCACTCGCATCTCGCCCTCATCCTATGTCTGCACATATTCCTTGCAATGGCTTCAGTTCCTCAGCATATAACTGCTATGTCTGAACCTCCACAGAGGTTGTACATTTCCAAAAGTTTCCTTTGCCCACTTATAAATCAGTGGATGCAAATTACCAGGAGTGGGGGAGGTTGTTACCTAATTCCACAAAAGTTGTCTGTTTTATCTCAACTGGGAAATTTTGTAAAAATTTATCTTTATTATTGAGAGTATTACAGATATCCCCCATTTTCCCTCCTTTGACCCTTCCACCCGGCTCCCAACCCACCCCAGACCTTCCCCTGTCTATTGTCTGTGTTCATGGGTTATGCATATAGGCATATAAATCCTTCGATTAATCTCTTGCCACTCTCCCT
>NW_005285120.1:0-487 GCF_000412655.1 Myotis brandtii
TGCTATGACACAAGTAGCGTGTGTCTATTTTATAGAACACAGAAGCACCCAGGTTGTGGCAACATAAAGCTTAGGGAGAGAACAAACGCTGAGGCAATGTTTTCTCTTGCATTCCCTGTGCCTCCCTGAGCATAGCCATGGACCCATTCCCAGGAGGTCAGAGCGGCAAAGCTTTAATATTTAATCTTAGAATATTGAGGCTGAGTGTGAAATCACAAAAGAAGGCAAATATCACCTTAAAAAAAGTCAGATGCTTCACAACTGCAGAACTACATTTGTATTATAGTTTAATACTAAGAATTGCATGTAGTAAAGGTTTTTACCCCATATTTACCAATTAGGACATTACTATTTTATTAGGTTAAATAACACAAGTCCATAATTAAAATATTTTTCTATTTATGCTTACTAGATCTTATGTTTACCAAAATATAAATAAGTTTTCAAGTAAGTGAATAAATGAATGACTAAAGGAGTGAAGCATATA
>NW_005285121.1:0-487 GCF_000412655.1 Myotis brandtii
GACAGAAGACAATATGAGCAAGGATTCAAAAACGTAAGGGGCAAAGAGACAGCAAATGACTTATAAAAGTCCAAATTAATAGCCTTTGATATGACAGGATTCACATTATATTTGTATTGTATTTTCTTTGTGACGGTTTTGGTCTTGTTCTTCCTCCCCTTAGAACAGCAATTCACAATGGTACCCTTCGAAAGGATCCCCACTGAACTGAGACACAGGGTGTCACTGCCCAGGTCACCGTGAGCCAGCGCTCAGTGGAGTCAGACAGAGGTGCCCAGCCTGTGCAGTCCTGGTCTCAGCCAATTAAACTCATTCAGGACCGGACTGCCGGAACAGAAATAGAAATAGAGCCTCCCATCTTCTGCTCCATTTTCTTCTTTTTTTGAGCAAGCGGACAAATGTAGAACAGTAGAATAATTCCTAGTCTTACAGTATAGACAGGAAATTATGTATATACTAGAGGCCTGGTGCACGAAATTTGTGCACT
>NW_005285122.1:0-487 GCF_000412655.1 Myotis brandtii
GCTCCCCTCCCAGGACATTCGATCTCCAAGTCTTTTACCAGGTCTCTTCAAAAGGCCCTTCTCTCCATCCCAATGCCACTGTTTGGGGCAAACCCCCGTGTCTTGCATAAACTAATAAACGAGGTTACTTACCAATCCCTCCGTCCACTGCAGTCCCTCAACACGTCCTATACTGTCGTGACTTTATGCCCAGACGTTTTCAAATGCTTTTGCCTGAACTGTCCTTCCCCTCCCCATTTTCCGGTGAATAACAAGCTCTTTCATATTGAGGGTCTTACAAGACCCACCTTAAATATCCCTCTTCTCTGAAGCCTTCCGCAAATGCACCAAGTCCCTCACCTGTGTGCCTTTAAGTTGGTATCTGCACTGGATAGTGAAAATTTGTGTGGATATAAATTGTGAGCTCTGCAAGGCAAAGGGTCACACCACAACCATATCTGTACAGAGACACAATGTGTCTGTGCAGAGAGTTGACAGAAGAGCCCGG
>NW_005285123.1:0-487 GCF_000412655.1 Myotis brandtii
ATTCACCTGCATGTACCACACAACTTAAATTATTATAGCTTTGTAATATAGTTTAACATTTGGTAAAACTAATCAATCACCTAATGGTAATCTTTGGGTAATAATATTTAACATGTTTTTAATAAAACTATTTGTATATGTCCATAATTCTAGATGTCTCATATGTCTTCTATATCTTCTCTATGTTGCTCTAGAGCACTACATGCTGTTTTTTAGGGTTCTTTGCTTTGCAGACAAACTCAAGATAAATTGAGCATCATCTCTACAAATTCAGGGGATCTTGGATTTGATTCAGAAGAAATGCAGAGCCCAGAAGACATTTTTACAAAGGTACCCTTATTTGAGCTATTAGATGTATGTCCCTTGCATGGCATAGCATTGTGTCTGTCCCATTGGTTGACTATAGCCCTGATTACATGGGAAAGGAAGAACTCTTAAGCAGAAAGCACCAACAGATCTTGTTTTTACCTATAATCTACGAGGTGTG
>NW_005285124.1:0-487 GCF_000412655.1 Myotis brandtii
CATGTGCATATGGAATTGCAGACTGTTCCCCAAACAGCCCTCCCATTGTCTTGCTTCTGGAAATTTGCACATGGGTTGTTCCCTTTAAGAAGCAGCATAGGGAGGGGGAGGTGGGAGTGGGTGGAGGTGGGCAAAGGGCAGAGAAAAGGGAAATACCTGCAATTATGTCAACATTAAAAAAAAAAAAAGCAGCCTAAATGTTCTTTCTTTGAAATTCTCCTAGAGACAGTCAGGCTAAATGCACAATTTTCCTTCTCTATGTTCCAGTGGGACCGCGTACAAACCTTTATTACAGCCCCTGTTGGATTGTTTTGCAATTGTTTATGTATGTGTCTCCTCAAATAGACTGTTGGAGCCGATGGCCTGATTCATCTCTTTATTTCCCTCAGTGCCTATCACAGAAGAAGAGTTCAATAAACATTTGTTAAAGGAATGAATTAATTGTGGCACTCTCTTTTCTTGGACTCATTGTTTTAGTGCCATAAAA
>NW_005285125.1:0-487 GCF_000412655.1 Myotis brandtii
TCTGTCTCCAGGTCCTTAGTCTCACACTCATAAGGCAAATAGGCAAATAATCTAATCATTCAATCACCAGAGCCCACCCCCCTGCTTTGCAGAGATAGGCAATAAGACTTCTGATGCCAATGAATGGAATACTCCCCAGATTTTTGCCTGTGGGAAGATGCTTCCCTCCCTTCTCTTTTATATTTAAACACAGTCAAATCCCATGCAGTAAAAATTGGAGAGTTCCTATAACCCATTTCTTCACATCAAGTGATGTTGCATTCTGAATATACTCTCTGGATTTATATATTTTGGGATTGACCTTATTCAGCATAAGGGGATGAATTATATTATCGAGAGTATTCTAATACTACTCAAGTCTTTTTCTTCATTTCAGTTTGGTAGCTCGATACTTTTTGTTGAACTTTGCAGAATTGATTAGCATTTTTAAGAGTCTCATGTGACTACATAATAGAAAGGTGGCCTCACTGCTCCTCCCGCCACCATG
>NW_005285126.1:0-487 GCF_000412655.1 Myotis brandtii
GCCCTGCAGACGTTGGGGGAGGGTACGGACCGAACTGTGCCCCCCTAACACTCCTACGTGACTGTGTTGAGAGATGGGGACTTCTAAGGGGATCATTACAGTTAAATGAGGTTGTCAGCATGGGTCCCTAATCTGGTAGGACCGGCTTCCTTATAAAGGGAGTGAGAGCCCAGAGCGTTCTCTCTCCATGTGCACACGGAGGAAGGTCCTGTGAGCGCAGTGAGGAGATGGCCATCAGCAGGCAGGAAGCGCCCCCCAGAAACCAGCCCTGCCGCACCCTGACCTTGACTCCCAGCTTCCACTCTATGAGAAAGTGCATGTCTGCTGAAGCCACCTTCCGGGGCCTTCTGCTTTGGCATCCGGAGCACAGACTCGTGGGCTCCGAGGGCAGGAGTGCTGGCCCTGGCCCGGAACTGGCCCACACTTGGTGCCCACCCCACTCTGCTCACAGATTCTTTGCCTTTGCTCTTCTTGCTGCTGAGAGGGT
>NW_005285127.1:0-487 GCF_000412655.1 Myotis brandtii
ATAAGGACAAAGATTATTTCCAAAAGCAAAGAGGAGTACATGCCAAATGCCACCGTGAGGTCAACGAAGTCCTCACTCTCCTGGTCACTGCTCTTTAAAAATGTCAGGCACACTCCCGATTGGGCATTTACTCTTCTCTCTGTTTAGAATGTTCTTCCCCCAGATACCAATGTTTCTCACTCCTCCTTACCTCCTTCAGACCTTTACTTATCTCCTCATTGCAAGTTTCTCCAGCCACCCTGTTTAAAATAAACCCCTCTGCTCTGAAATTACCCATCTCTGTTCTCTGCCTTATTTTTCTTATTTGTTCTTGCCAGTATCAATACACACAGATATTATTTAATACCTGTGTCTTCCTCTAGTATATAAAAGCCACAAGGGCAAGGAATTTTGTCTTTCAGTCATGCAGTATCTCTAATACCTTGAAATGTACCTGACAGTAAGAGCCAAAAATGCTCAAATATTTGTTGGATTAATAAATGAAGGA
>NW_005285128.1:0-487 GCF_000412655.1 Myotis brandtii
GGCTTCTAGTCTCAAAGCATTCTTTAATCCTCCCCCCCGCCCCCCCCGCCTTGTTTTACAGGTTTAGAAATTAGGATCATAGAGATTGAGTTCTTAGGGCATACATATGGTAAGTGGCAGAATCTACCAGGTATGACTTCCAGGCTAGTAACCCCCTGGAACTCGCATTTCAGGAAATCTGAATATTTTTAGTACAAATGTCTATGCAAGGCAGTGATTTAGTGACGATGGTGGAATGATGGCCAGGCACTGTGGGAGATGGTGGCTGAGAGGTTACAAGATTGGAAGTCCTGGTCTGAGTCCTGATTTACCTCTTCCTGAACTGAGGTTAGCAGGGGAAAGGACACATCACAGCTGAGGAACCATGGTGTGAGGTTTTAAGGTAAAGTCTCAGGTCCTACCTGGCTTCTGGTCAAAAGGTACAGCCTAGAAGAGAGGCTAAACTTTAAAAACTAAAATGACTCCCCCAGATGGAGCAGAGGCACTT
>NW_005285129.1:0-487 GCF_000412655.1 Myotis brandtii
AGATCATTTGAAGGATCTTGCTTTGGGGATGAATACCTTCTTTTATATGAACACTGCCTGGAGATTGAGTTAGCCAATGTTTTCTGAGTTTGAATTCATAACCCTGGGGAACAGCCATCACCCAAACCATCTCATCCTGGAGCCTCCAATAAGAGCATTGATGATTTATGCCCATCAAATCTCAGGGGGGCAGGCAAACATACTTTAATAGGATTGTATTCACACAGGCTACATGGCTTAGATTGTCAACCTGGAATTATCTACCCATAACTAATGGCAGTTCAGTATAAAAATGTTGTAGCTCATGATTCTGTTTCAGTGAGAGCATAAAGAATAAGACAAAGAAAGTTGCACTGAAAAAATGACATTTGAAGGAGGTCATGATAGATTAATCAGAATTAGTTAAGCAAATAGAGGAAGGAAGGATATTTTAAATGGTGAGAAACTACATTTCAATAAATTGATATGTAAAAGTGTGAGTTACTTG
>NW_005285130.1:0-487 GCF_000412655.1 Myotis brandtii
TCCTTGCTGAAATGGCCTTGCCAAAGATCTGACTGACAGAGAAATTCTCAGGGAGGCTGATTCCAGAATCTTCGGCGTGTTTCTTATAGTCTTCTTCCATGAGTGACACCCACTGTAAAAGTAAATTGTCCAGGGACTGTCAGTTGGTACAATCACTTGGAAAAGCTTTTGGCAGCATTTACTAAATCTGAATATGCATTCCTTGTGATTCAGCAACTTCACTCCTGGATACATACATTGCAGGAAATGGAAATGTCTACATGTGTTCACTAAAACATGTACAAAAATGTTCGTGGCAGCATTACTCCTAAGAGCCCCACACTGGAAAATACTCAAATGCCCCTATATGGGCTGAATTGTGCTCCCTCCCCTTTAAATTCTTGTTGAAGTTGTAATCCCCAGGACCTCAGAATGTGACTGTCCTTAGAAATAGGGTCTTTAAAGAGGTGATTAGGGTAAAATGAGGTCATGGTTTGGCCCTAATCCA
>NW_005285131.1:0-487 GCF_000412655.1 Myotis brandtii
TCTATCCACTGAGCCAAACCGGTTAGGGCTAAACCCTACTTTATAACTATACAAAAAACTATTTGAGATGGTCTCAAGGCCTAACAGTGACAATATAGGAGAATCTGCTTATGATTTGAGGCTAATGAAGATTTTTCACCCAACATACAAATCACAAAAATAGAGATTAATAAATTCAACTACATTAAAAGTTAACACTTCTGTATATCAAAAGACACCATTACGAAATATAAAGTCAAGCCACAGGCTGAGGGTATGGTCAATGTTCAAAGAATGAATACCCAGAATTTATAACTCACTCCTACAAATCTGTAGGAAAAAGACAAACAACTCATCAGGGAAAAAAACTGGGCAAAGGATGTGATTTACTGAAGAGGAAATCCAAACACCCAATAATCATCTATATAATCTATTTCTCAAGTAATCAGGGACGTGTAATCAAAACAAAATACCATTTCCCATCTGTCAAGAATTGTTTTTAAAATGT
>NW_005285132.1:0-487 GCF_000412655.1 Myotis brandtii
TGGCAATTGAATATAAATATATAACTTGTCTTAGGAACATAAGACTGCAAATACCTTTATAACAAAAGTTGTTGAGGACAATTTTTGTTATAAAGGTATTTGCAGCCTTATGTTCCTAAGACAAGGCATATATTTATGTTCAAGTACCAGCAATTTTACAACCAAAATACCTACCGATTTATCTACCTATCCATCATATACCTATCTACCTCTCTTTCTCTCCTCCCCTCTTCCTGTAATATTTCAATCACTTTTAAATTACAGAATACTCATTTAATGTAATCTCAAAAATCTTAAATCAACTTATAGGAATTTTTCAGACATAAAGTGGTATCATAAATACTGAAGACTGAGAGGTCTGATCCACTAGAGGTTACTGAATGTCTGTGTAGAAGAGGGAGAGACTGTGGGCAACCAGCTTTTCCCATCCTCCAGGAGGAGGCAGTTTGAAAGGACATCTCTGAGTGCTCTTCCCAGCCCAATTCCA
>NW_005285133.1:0-487 GCF_000412655.1 Myotis brandtii
TTTTTTTTTTGAAACCTCCATACTGTTGTCCACAGCAGCCATAGCGTTTTACGCTCCCACGGGCAGTGCATAGGGTTATTCGATGGTCCTCATCCTTGTGGGTGGCCGGTGATGTCGCATTGTGGTTTTGACTTGCATTCCCTAATGATGAGTGGCGTCAAGCACCTCTTCACGTGCTTGTTGGTCGGCCTGCCCTTTTCAAACTATTTGTTTGCTTTGATTGTCTGTGAAGTGTTTTTGACGATTCTTAGGTACAAAAATCTGCTTGTGGTAAAAATGAAAACTCCAGCGAGTTGTTTCAGACATCGTGGGTTTCTCCCATTCCACATGTGCCTGGGGAGCTTGTATCTAACAGACCATTTAGAAGGAGGATTTCCTTCCATGAAATTGGGAACAAGCCTCCTCTGGCATGACTCCCAGAAAGCCGCCTTCCCCCTGCACACTGTTTAAAGGGTCGATGGCGTTCAAGTCCATTGTCATGAATAAC
>NW_005285134.1:0-487 GCF_000412655.1 Myotis brandtii
GGGGAGTGGGAATGAATAGGCAGCGCATAGAAGATTTTTAGGGAAATAAAAATACTCTGTGTGTTACCAAAATGATGGATACATGTCATTATACTTTTATCCAAAAACCATAGAATGTACAACACCAAGGGTGAATGCTAAGGCAAACGCTGGACTTTGGTGATTGATGTGTCACTGTAAGTTTATCAATAGTAACAAGTTGATTACTTTCACCTTGGAAAAGACAGCAATTCATTTTTATTGGAAGCCACACGTGTGTGGGGTTATGAGTTTGCGTTTCCTGCCCACAGAGATTCTGCCCAACACTACTATCTGAGCACTTACAGAGGGTTTGATTCATCACCACGGAATACTGCATAACATTGCCTTGGACCAATGGGCCCACTTTACAGCAAAAGATGTGACTCATTGGGCACATGATTATCGATTCTTTGGTCCCATCACACACTGTGAGATGCCAGCTTAGAGATAATTCTTTCTGAGGATA
>NW_005285135.1:0-487 GCF_000412655.1 Myotis brandtii
AAAAAAAAGAGAAGATAGTTTAAGGGATTTATGGAACAACATCAAACAGACTAACTTTCTCATTATAGGAGTCCTAGAAGAAGAAGTGAGCAAGAAAGAGGAAGAAAACTTATATGAAGAAATAATTGCTGAAAATGTTCCTAACCTGGAGAGAGAAACAGAGGTCTAAATCCGGAAGTCCAGAGAGTTCTAAGTAAGATGAACCCAAAGAGACCCACACCAAGACACATGATTGAAGTGTCAAAAATTAAAGAAAAGGAGAGGATATTAAAAGCAGCAAAAGAAAAATAAATTGTTACGAACAAGGATACCCTCATAAAACTAATAGCATTTTCAGCAGAAACTCTGCAGGCCAGAAGGGAGTGGCACTATATATATATATACTAGAGGCCCAGTGTACGAATTCATCCACGGGTGGGGTCCTGCCGGCCCACTGATGGGGGCCGATCGGGGGCGAGGGGCCACAGTCATTCTGGTCATTCTGGTC
>NW_005285136.1:0-487 GCF_000412655.1 Myotis brandtii
TTTGCATATTAGCCTTTTATTATATAGAATAATAATATCAATAATAGCTGAACATCATAAAGAACTTACTATACAATAGGAATTGTGATAAAATTTTAAAATGATTAACCCATATAATCATTTTCAGAACAATTCTATAAGATATTTACTATTGCTGCCTCCCTCTTATTGATAAGAACACAGGTCCAATAAAGTTAATTACCTAATGATTACACAGCTAATAAGTGGTAAAACTGGGATAAAAACCTAGGTATATGGAATTCAAGGTCCATAGTTTTCTTCCCATTTTGAAACTTTTAAGTCTATAGAAAAGTTGAGAGCTGAGTACAATGAACCATTCATCTATTCAATCAGATTCACCAGTTGTTAAATTTTTGCTTTATTTGTTCTTTTTTTCTGTATATATGTACTATCCAAAATATTTCAGCATGTAACACAAAGAATGAAAACATTCTTTTGCTTAAGCACATATCATTATTGCAGGTGG
>NW_005285137.1:0-487 GCF_000412655.1 Myotis brandtii
AAGGTAGGTGGAAAACTTTTCTAGGGACTAATGACGAAGGCATTGTTAATAAGCAGTGAGTCACAACATGGTGCTAACTCAGGAAGATAGCACCCGATGAGAGAATTCTATGCTAGGTATAATAGTTGTTTTAAAATAAGTGAGTTAGCACAATAGGAATTATGTATTTCTTATAATTGTCTATTATGGATGATCTTGGTGCAGCAAACACACAGAATGATGGAAGCTGAGCCAACTTCAATAACTGGTATCCAAAGCCATCTTTGACATCCATTTGTATGAAGGAAAGAGGGGGGGAAAGCATACCTTTTAACCACCTTTTCTGGGAAGAATGTCAGTTTCATTCTTTCTATGAACAAGAACTTGTCACATGGCCCCACCTAGATACCACTGAGGTAGAAAACACAGTTCCCAGATAGGCGGCGACTTTCTAGCCATAGCTGTACACTATGGAAGGGGAGCCAGACTTTGGTGAAGGGTTAGCCGC
>NW_005285138.1:0-487 GCF_000412655.1 Myotis brandtii
CTATCACACCGCTTCCCAGGTTACATCCTTGTTAATCAGTAACTGTAAGAACACTGCATTCCTCAAGTACTACATATATGTGAAAAAGAATTTCTAAGTCATCATATTTGAAAAGAGATGAGAGGATGCACAGAAACAGTTCCTTATAAATAGAAACGGTGTAAAACTAGTTATAAGGAAGGGTGTGATCTATTCTGGGGGTGATCCGTCCTTGGACAAAAAACAAAAACAAAAACTCAACGTTTTTAATCTTTTGAGGCAAAGGTCCCAGAATCAATGCAAAATTCCAGAAGATGCAAAACATCTCTCTAAATCGGTATTAGGTAGATGCTCTGATCACTTCATGTTCAAAAAGTGGTACAAGAGGAAGCACACTGGACTGAGGACCAGACCTCTGTCCCAGTACTGGCTGTGTGACAGTAGAGAGGGCACGAAACTGCTCAGAGCTTCCAGTGTCCTCAACGGTAAAATCAGGGAGAGGAATTCA
>NW_005285139.1:0-487 GCF_000412655.1 Myotis brandtii
TGCGCCTCCCCCTCTGCCTGCTCCTGGGAGCTCACCACCTCTGCTCTGAGCCCAGACACCCTGCCCCAGAGGCAGGCTGGCGGTGAGCAATGCCCTGCTCCCCCGATGCCCCTTCTACGCCGATGCCTGTTCCGTGCCATGCACACAGTGACTCGGCGGCTTGGGAGAGGCCAGAGGCCTGGAAGCTCAAGGGCCCACACAAATGGCGAGCCCCCTGGGTGCCAGGCCCAGGTGGAGGCCCAGGGACTGCCTGCCAGAGCCGGGCGGCTGGCCTGGGCAGGGGTTCTCCGCCCCGGCACTGTGCCGCTCAGTGCACTGCGGGTGTTGAACTACATTCCTGGCCCCTACCTGCTGGGTGCCAGGAGCATCACCCGCCACGTGTGGCAAGCAAAGCCATCTCCAGGCATCGCCAAATGTCCTTCAGGGTCACAGGAGAGCCACTGCCCTAGAGGCTTCTCTAATGCCCAGAGAGAGGGGGCTTGTCAGG
>NW_005285140.1:0-487 GCF_000412655.1 Myotis brandtii
GAAGTTTGCATGTTCTCCCCATGGCTAGATGTGTTTTCTATAGGGTCTCCACTCCCCCCTCCCCCACTACATCCCCGAGATTCAAATGTTAGGTTTATTGGAATATCTAACTTGTGCCAGTCTGAATGAGTGTGGGTGTGGGTCTGAGTGCACCCTTGATGGAAGGCAGGATCCAGAATTGGATCCTGTCTTTCACCCTGAGATGCCAGGATACGCTCCAGCCACCAGTGACATGAAACGAGAAGCCAGTTGGAAAACAATTCTCTCACTTGTTTTTATTAATCATTCTTAAATGCATGTATACATGTATGCATCCTGATTTATGTATGTCATATTTATTTCAACATTTAATACTAGAAGGGTTTTGAGTCTGCGTTTTTAATTATTATTGAATATTTTGACGTGACATTAGCTACTAAACTTATGTAGGTTTCAAGTGTACAGTTCTAGAATACATTATCTGTATATTGTATTGTATGTTCACCAA
>NW_005285141.1:0-487 GCF_000412655.1 Myotis brandtii
CCTGGCAGGTTTCTTACGGCTAAATTCCAATTTGGGGGACTGTTTGTTGTGCCTGCAACTATTATGCCTTGTAAATGCCTGTTTAAACAAATGCATTTACTCTGTGTATTAGATCCAGTGTTGCTGGGCAGCTCCAGAGGAGACCTTTAATACTAAATAATTAGGACCATAAACTTCTCAATGGACGATTATCATGCCGTCCATGGAGAAGCATGACTACCAGCTCATTATGATTAATCTGGGGGAGCAATGTGGTTATAATTAATTTCCACTCAATTCTGTTTCCTATAGAGGGGAATGCAAACATCTGCTTGCACTTAGGGAAGACTTACTACCCTTAGGATCGTCGTCATCTAAATCACAAAAATTACCGATATTGTGCTTAAAATTAAAGAACACTTGCAGTGCACCTGAGGGGCACGGAGAGCATTGGGTTTGGGTCAGGACACGAGGTATAGTTCAGGGCACAAGCGTTATGTCTCTTCTG
>NW_005285142.1:0-487 GCF_000412655.1 Myotis brandtii
CGTGCGCGTGCTCGAGAACATGTTAGGTAGTTTAGGGAAGAAAGCCAAGAATAGATTTGAATTAGTTAATGACTAATTCAGGCCAGCAGATAATTTTTCAGGGTTGCAATCTGTTGGCTTTTGTGATTTAATGGTTGCTGTGTGCATGTCAGTGAGGAAATTAGTAACTGGAAGTGGACATCAGATTAGGGGAAGGGAGAAGTGATAAAGGATTTTAGGAAAAAGTGATTCTTGAGTTGAATTTTCAAATACTATTATAATTAAATTTGATTAAAATGGGGTGGAAGAATATTGTAGGTTGAGGAAATGACATGTAAACACACAAACACATTTAAAAAAACATGGAAAGATGAGCGAAACTGGTCATTTTGGCAACAGCTAATGGTAGCTGAAGGGTTTGGGATATGACAGGAAATGAGAAAAGACATAGGCAGAGGCCAGATAATGAAACCCTGAATGGTGTGCTCTAGCAACTTGAATTTGATCT
>NW_005285143.1:0-487 GCF_000412655.1 Myotis brandtii
GTGTGTGTGTGTGTGTGTTTAGTGCAGCTGGGACCTAGTTATACCACAAGCGTTTAGTCCGCCGCTGTGTTGATGGAGGACGTTTCTGGGTTTTATTCAAACCACGTTTGCATCGGTCTAAACTATCGCAATGTGTTCCAGATGTTTCCTTTGCAGCCCACCTCCTCTCGTCCTCATCTGGAGGCCGGCTGGCTGGGGGGAAGTGTGGTGTCTCCTCCACGGGTGGGGCTGTGTGTGGTTGGGGTGGGTTTCGCGTGGAGCAGGGAGCCGGCTGGGGTCCCCGAGCCCCTCCGTCTTCTGCCTCAGCAAGTCGCTGACACAGAAGCTCTGGGCTGTGTTGCTGCCGGCTGAAAGCTCCAGCCACAGGGAATTAAACGTCAAGGTGGTTTTGTGATGTGGAAACTTCTCTCCGAGGGAAGTGGAAAAAGCCACAACGGGCTGGAGATTTCAGACCTTCCCGAGGACCAGGAGACGGGGGAAGGCGGGC
>NW_005285144.1:0-487 GCF_000412655.1 Myotis brandtii
ACTTCTTCAGCTCAGCCGTCCTTTCATAGCTCAGAGATCTCCAGTCATCTTGGGTTTGGGAAAACCAGATTTCCCTAAAGAAAACAAGAGCAAGCAGCATTGCTTCATGTTGTGGGGAGGTAGGAGAGGAAAGGAGTGCCCGCACTGTGGGAGGAGTGAAGGCCTCTAGTGCAGGCTGGAGGGTGGGGCTGTGAGAGAAGGAAGGGGTACAATGGAAGGAAGGAAGGTCCCACCCCTTTCCCTAGCAACAGCTATGGCTGTTCTTTAGCCCAAGACATGAGTTTGGGCTTGCAGCTAAAACACCGCCCACATGGCCCTGGACCAGAGGTCAGGATGCAGAACAGCCCCTGGGAATCAGCATGAACACTGGGAATGTTTGTGGAGGCATCAGGGCCACTTAAACAGCCCCCTGCAGCCAGTTGTTGAAATCTGGGTCAGACACACACACGATCAGAATTTTAGCGGGGTTGGAAAAGAGATGATTTCT
>NW_005285145.1:0-487 GCF_000412655.1 Myotis brandtii
AATTTGCATACTACACTTTTATTATATAGGATATTGAAGTGTGGAAGTCTGATGAAATCTGGATGGGCCTGCACCTATGTCAGCTGTTAGGATGCCAATTATACACTGCCTTCTCCAACAAGCCTCTGATTATACCTATCCATTGGGCAATTGTGAATCTTATGGAGGTGGATCAGTTATTGGAAGCAACCAGATAATATTCTAAGCTAAATCTAATTAGTAAGGTAAATAGTAACACTTTCTGCTGTGAAGATGAGACTTTCCTCAAATAATTGATTAATTCTAGTTTGTTGGCTTTAAAGGGGTCTCTAGTCAAACATTGTTTCCTAACTTCTGTCTTGCTCCTCAGAGATGACCAGGGGCTAAAAATGGTTCTCTCAACCACCTGCCACTTAACTAAGTTCATTACTTTTAATTAAAAATATTTGATATGTATAAATGAAAGTAGGATCAAAGCTTGTGGCACTCATGATTCTAATTGAGCTCC
>NW_005285146.1:0-487 GCF_000412655.1 Myotis brandtii
AGAAGAATACCCACTGGCATTAAATAGGGTCACGAGTGTGAAGGGTCCAGACAGTGCCTGGCCCAGGGGAGGCACCCAGGAAGCAGCAAGCAGTGGGTTTGTATTGTCATTGTGTTAACATTTCATTTCTCAGGAGAGCCTGTTTTACTCTTATCAGAAAGCCCTTCCCAGAGCTGCCACTCTAAATTTCATCACAGAAAAGCTATGGTGGGAGGAGCCTCAGTGGCCTACATTTTACAGATGAAGAGATCAGGGAAAGAACGGGTCCAAGGTCACCAAGAATCTGCTGCCGGCATCAGCTGCGTGGAATCCCCAGGCAACATTCTTCCCAGCCCTCTCCCAGGCTCCACCCCCACATGGAAACCAGTCCCAGGCCTTTCATTGGCACCTTGTTGGGAAGAGCCCCAGACACCCAAAGGCTATTTTTCTTCTGTCCAGCCAGCTCTGCTGATGCCTGGAATCAGGAAACAGAGTGATGGGAAGTGTC
>NW_005285147.1:0-487 GCF_000412655.1 Myotis brandtii
AGCACCCTCTTTTCCATGCCACGCGTTCAGCCCACACGCAGAGCCTCAGCTCCACCTTCAACACAGACCAGGAGTGCAGCGGCTGCCCCCAGTCTCGAGGACTCTCTGAGCTTCCACCCCCTTTCCCACCCGGGACAGTCTCATGCTGCAGCCCGAGCGGTTCTAGAGCATAAGGCGGATCACATCTGTCCTGCACTCAGCCCTCGGCTTCAGAAGGAAGGCCTGGGTCCTCCCCATTCCAGGCTCACTGTGGTTCCTCGCACACACCAGGCACGTGCCGGGCACACGCCAGGCACACGCCAAGCTCTGCCTCCGTCTTGCTTCCCCAGATATACTCGTGGTTAGTTTACCTTCCTCACTTCTTTGGGGCCTCTGCTTAGACATCACTTTGGATTCTCCGAGGATTAAGGAATTAACACGTGAAAAGCATTTAGAACATTGGGCGGCTCACTAGCTGTTCCTTTCGGCTGTGTTCTTATCAGGGATC
>NW_005285148.1:0-487 GCF_000412655.1 Myotis brandtii
ATGGAAGTACACTCTCAAGAATTTCTCTTAGACATGCCAGGGAAGTTTTACATTTTGAAATTGGACAGGAGAGTCTCTCTGGAAAAGGATTAAGAATGCCTATAATAGGATGGGGCAGATGATCCTAATGTGATTTAGTGAATAACGATATAATAAGGCAGACATGTGTCCTTTGTATTTAACAAATCCCATTACAAAACACACAAAGGAAATAATTAACACTGGGAAGTGTAAATCCTGAATAGATCTGATGCCCAGCTTCTGAATATTAAGAAACTTGTCAAACCTATTGAGTCTCCTAGCAAGGCAGCTCTCAGATTTTTGGCTCCTGAAGATCCAATGGAACAGTAATCAATTTGTAATTGTTTTGTATTCTTTCATCCCTTCAGGTTGTAATGGAGGCAGTGGATGGAATAGCAATTAACTCCTTGGGTTAAATATGAGTAGTCAGTGGGTAGCACTTGCAGGATTAAAAATAATTTTTTTT
>NW_005285149.1:0-487 GCF_000412655.1 Myotis brandtii
TTTTTTGCTAGAAAATATTTCTTGTCCGCATAATAATGCACAGATAAATTACACCTCTTTCAAACATATCTCTGCTAACTTTCTCTATCTCTGACATCTTCAATGGTGTGTGCCTACAGCATTAGATTCTAGGAAATGGATCCCTTATATCCTATTTTGTTGTAGTTCTCTTATGGACTATGTTTAAGATTTTTGTAGGAGCTAGTGAAAATATTCACCTTCAATTTATGTTTTGCTTGGTATATTCTAGCTTGTTTATGACCAGCAAATCAGTCAGTCCCTATATTATCTTTCTAACTCAATTATTACATGGTTAATATATTTAGACTTCATGCTAAGCAAGGTTTTTTTTTTATTCACATTGTCACTGCAAACCTTTAACAACTTGTTTTTCTCTTTTTCTCAATCTTACATGGTTCCAACACCCTACCCTTCAGTAACATACTTCATAGATGTACCATAGTGAAGCATCCACAGTAACTCCATT
>NW_005285150.1:0-487 GCF_000412655.1 Myotis brandtii
AAAAAAAATAAATAAAATCTCTGATTGATGTTCTCTCTGATTTGTCCCAGAAAGTCTGACAAATAAGATGCTATTAACACATACATACTGATGCCACTGGGTCCCGGGCATCTGCTGCTGGCGAAGTTTGTGTCCTTCATGCCCCTTAATTTGAGATTGTTGGGCATCCTGACACTGGTAGAAAGAGATCTGAAATCCCGCGTGCAGGCAGAATTTGTTGGGGTGAACCGATGGGAAAGGCTGCCTTCTTTCTTACTTTGTCTTTGAGCGATGGCATTGGTGTTTATGCGTTTTTCTGGAACCCAGTGAAAAGCAGCAGTTTGGTCCTGTTGAGGCTTCTGTGAAGTTGTGATGCAAACTGTCACCATTTACACTTGAAGTGTGTTAGAGTTGAATGGGCACCGATTCTGTATATGTGAATTAAGGTGCACCTGCTGGGTGCTGGGTTCTGCAGGTGGCACGAGGGGGAAGAAGGCAGAATTGAGCC
>NW_005285151.1:0-487 GCF_000412655.1 Myotis brandtii
TTCATAACATGAATGTGTGATTTAATTTTTATGACTTTGTAAGACTTCATTTAAGTCAATCTACAAAAATCACATACATCTCTTTTGTGAGATCAGGAGGTTTAATTTTGGATCCAGGAGAGTGCCATGGCAAATTTGGGGAGAAAGTATATTGCATTCATCATTCCTGGTGTGCCAAGCTTGGGGAAGAGGATGTCCTTTATCCTCCAAGGAGGAGCTGATCCAAAAGTCTCTCTTGTTGAAAGACCACTACCCTGGGTTTTCTTGCCTGAGAAGCTAGTGAAGAAACTGAGATTCTTAGCAGATCATTCATGGGAAGAGAGGAGGGTGAATCTGAAAATGTGCGACCACGTGGAGGGGCATGTGGGAAGGCCTGAAAAGAATAAGACTCAGCTGTAATGTCATCATCTCTATCTGTTTGAATCTTAGTCTCAAATGCCATTTGCTCAGCCTAGACCAGGGGTGGGCAACCCCTGGCACTCGTGCC
>NW_005285152.1:0-487 GCF_000412655.1 Myotis brandtii
CCCATTAGGTAAACTCACATTAGCCAAAGAACACATATGCTCCAGCGTGGCAAGCCAAGGAAGAGAGGTAGCATTAAATGATTAACAGCTGGGTTAATAAAACTGATGCTTGCCTTTGCTCTTGGAAGGTAAAATGTTTGTGGTTATTTCTGTAAGAGCAATGGCCAGGAAAGTTGAAAATGTATGTCTCCTATAGTTAATATAGGAAATCTAGACCATTTGTGTATAAAAAGTTGCCTAGCTGCCCTATAAATGTCAATCTTGAATAAGGGGGAAATGAATAAGGGGGAAATAAGGGATTTATGAAATCTTGGAGGATGGAGTTAGAGACGTAACTATTGATTTGATACTATCCTCAAGATGTTTTATTAAGTGAAAACAAGCAAGTAATATATACAGCAGGTCCTCAAATAACATAATTTCGTTATAATGTTGATGAGATGCCATGAGAACTTAACTCTTGTTTTTATCAATTAGCCTATGGTAA
>NW_005285153.1:0-487 GCF_000412655.1 Myotis brandtii
TTGAAATTGGACATGATAACAGTTGAAAACAAATAGGTAACCAAAAATGATACTAAAAATGAAATGCGTTGGAAATTTTTATCAGAATGCTCATAGGGTTGCTATGAGCATTCAAGGAGATCACATATGTAAAATTTCTTAAGTATAATAAGCCATCAATGGTAGACTGATAATAGAAAGTGGCTATGTAAGACTATTTACCTCATTAAAGTTAACTTTCCAGGAATCAACATGACTCTGTTCCCGAGAATGTAGAGCAAAGGATGCTCCCCTAGATAACACTGGAGACATCTAAAGAAGATATCCCTGGATATTTGACCCTAAGAATATTGACTTCCAAAAAAAATGTAATATTCAGCTATGGAGTTGAAAATGTTCATCAGTTGAAAGTTAGACTATGGGAGTTGAAAAACATAAAAAAGAAAGAAAAAAGTTGGAAAAAAAATAAACCCAAGTGGTTATACAAATTTAAGAATCTAAGTGATTA
>NW_005285154.1:0-487 GCF_000412655.1 Myotis brandtii
CCTCTTGGTCCTTTACCTGCTTCTTTAAAATCACTAGTTACATTTTGGGTTGAATAATTTTTAATGTTTGCATGTGGAATCTGTCCTGTATATTGTAGGGTGATTAGCAGCACGCCTGGCCTCTACCCCAGCAATTTCCAACCAGTGTGCTGCAAGAAATTTTAAAACATGAGATGAAAAAGGTTGAAAATCACTGCTCAACTCACTAGATTCCCATAGTATTGACCCAAAAGTCATAATTAAAATTCGCTCTAGGCATTGCCAAATGTCTAATGAATACAATATTTTCTACCATTGAGACCCACTGATCTTAACACTGGTTATGGAACTCAGGTGTATCTTCAAACATACAAAATGATTTCCACATACATTTTTGTATCCACTAAACACGGGGTGGGGAACGTCCATCACCACCATCCCCATTCCCCAGCCAGGCTGTATAAGGCTGACGAAATCATTTGGTCTGGCCCTGCCAAGGCATTCGGGG
>NW_005285155.1:0-487 GCF_000412655.1 Myotis brandtii
GTGTGTGTGTGTGTGTGTGTGTGTGTGTTTAAAGCCACTGAGCTTGGGAGGGTCTTTTATGCAGCTTTGTCAAGGTGATAGGTCACTGATGTAATGTATCCTGGAGATATTTCCCTAACAGACATCTGGGTCAACTCCATCCTTTCTTGTAGTTACAAAGTATTTTATTTGTGTGCCATGATTTCTTTTCCCAATGCCTTCTTGGTGGACTTTTGGGTCGTTTCTTTGTTTTTGTGCCTCTGTCTCCTCATCTATAGAATGGGATTGATAACCCTGCTTTGAAGTTGATTTGTAAGAATTAGCATAGGCAAGTCAGTTATAATGGCTGATACTTAAAGAGTGCCTGGCACGTGTTTTTTCTCTTCCTCTTTCCTGTCAGTCAATTCCCACTCAGATAGGAATGGCAAACAGATTTGTCTCAGTATCCATTTGTCTGGTAGGTGCTCCCCAGAGCTTGCACTGAGCAGGATTCGGAGGCCATATCTGG
>NW_005285156.1:0-487 GCF_000412655.1 Myotis brandtii
TCAAATAGAATATTTCTGCAAGGATACAGATTTCTAGAGGTGTGTTCGCACTCATAGCAGTTAGGGACTGTCTTAGGGCTTAAGGGCTTTTCTGGTACAAGTGCATCACAGCACTGTTTCAGTCTGTGCCAGGCAGAGACGTACAAACAAAAGGGAATACAGTTGTACTCCAATTAAGATGTGGACTTAACTGGTAACCTCACAGAGTTTCAGCACCTTTCTCTGTGGAATACTTCATATTCAGGAAACACACTTCTTTGGTTTCAAAGGGCTAAGCTGGGAAAGAAGCTGTTTCCTGGGAAAAACTGCAGTTTATACCACAGAAGCACTCTGCAGAGTGCGTTTGTGTTCCTACCTCTAATTGAAACTATCTCCCATATACAGATTTCTGAAGGCTTGTGTGCACTCAGACCAGCTAGGCAATCTCTTAGGCCTTAAGAGCTTTTCTGGTACAAGTGCCTCACAACAGTGTTTCAATCTCTGCCAG
>NW_005285157.1:0-487 GCF_000412655.1 Myotis brandtii
ACCTCGGCTGCCCCGCTCCCAGAGCGACGTTATCATTCCTCACGAAGCCCATGAGATTCATCCTGAAAACCATCCGTGCAGAACCAACCGGGTGCCCGTCAGGGACGGCTACGCCCAGCGAGCGGGGGCTCCTGCCGTCGGCACGTGGAGTCCGAGTGGCCGTCCCGTGGATGGCCCCCAGCTCAGGAGCTCCACCGGCTCTCCCGCCTCCCACCCTGAGCCTCGATCCCCACTGCCCATCACCCCCTCTTTCCTGAAGGGTTCGTCCAGACTGGTTTAGCTGCCCTGCCCCTGCCAAGGAGGCGTTCCCTCCTCAGACCCAGAAGCTGGAATCGGGGAGCCACGTCATGTATTGAATCCGAAGCACAACGCGTCCTCGCCCTGCGTTCACCACGCTTTCTCCTGTGACAGGCGGTGCGCCCCATCGGGGCAGGAGCCTGGGGTCGGGGACCGAAGGAGCAGGGCCGCTCACTGTCTCTGAGCCTCC
>NW_005285158.1:0-487 GCF_000412655.1 Myotis brandtii
GTCTCTCCCTCTCCCTTCCTCTCTGAAAACATATTAAAAAAAGAGAAGAGTGGACACCTGAACCAGCTGGGCACGGAGCCGACCACGTGCACCCGGGAACCTCCCTCCCTCCCGGGCCCCTCGGCTGTCCCAGGGGCTCGGGGTTCAGTCCCCGGCTCGGCCTGCTGCCTGTCATCTGCCTCCAGCGCTCCTCCTGGTGAACGTAGGGGACTTCCTCTGACACTGGGGGCGGGGGGACCCCGGTGTTCCCGAGGGCAGGAGCCCCTGCCGGGCCGGAGGCTGATGAAGTGGTTATTTCCTCTGCCTTCCACTCCGGGGAAACGTGGACCTGAAGAGCTCTCAGGAGGGAAGTGCTGCGTGGTGATGACTGACTATTTCCCGGGCCCATAAATACACGACGCTGTGCAGCCAGACGCTGCCGGCCGCCACCAGGAGCGCCAGCCAACAGGTGCCGGGCGGGCTCTGGGCGCAGGCAGGTCCTGGGAGC
>NW_005285159.1:0-487 GCF_000412655.1 Myotis brandtii
TAGGAGGACCAGGCCTCTGGGCCAAAGGAAGAACCAGGATAGAAGACCATATATCCCCAAACAAAACAAACAATACTCCTTGCTCTTAGAATCATACACTTCTTGTGGGGGAAACAGTCCAATGAACATTGTACAAAACTTACCTTTTGTTGGATGATGGTAAGTGCTAGGGGGGAAAGTGAGGCAGGGGAGTGGAGAGTGAGAACTGCAATTTTAGACGGTATGGTCAAGGAAGGACTCATTGAGGTGAAATGTAAGGTGAGAGGTCAAACTACAGGGCTGCCTGGGGGAAGAACACTCCAGGCAGAGGGATTTGGCCTACAGAAAGGCCTTGAGGGGCAACATGCCTGGTTTGTCAGAAGAACAGAGAGCAGCAGGGCCTGCATAGGCATGGTTGGAATGGAGGCAGCGAGTGCAGAAGTTGTAGGAGGTAAGATTGGAGCCATCATGGGAAGGCTGGTTATGAAGGACCATCTAGGCCAGTGAT
>NW_005285160.1:0-487 GCF_000412655.1 Myotis brandtii
CTCTCATCATTGATGTTTCTATCTATTTCTCTCTCTCCCTTCCTCTTTGAAATCAATATAAAATATATTAGAAAAAAACACCTCCCTTTTGAGTTCGTCCTTTAAAACTATTCCTTATTTTTATAATGAACCTCTTTTACTAATAACTACTAGTATTTTTCTTAAATCATAAGTCCAGAATCTTTGTTTATTTACCACTTTGGTATTAATCTCTTCAGCATGAATGAAGAAGATGTATGTATTAATATTTGTTCCCCTTCAGTTGAGCCTGTAAGTAATATCAAACTAAACTATTACCATAGACTTCTTTTGGGGTTGCCTTGCCTTCTAAGCCACTAGAAGTTTTGTTCAGTTCTGATATTCTTAAGAGAAAGTATTATGTACATTAATTTCAGATGGCAAAAGTCTATTAAGAAACTTAACTATTTAATTGAATTGGTGGTTTTAGCTGAAAATGTGTTGTTTGTCATTTAAAAATCCCTCTTTG
>NW_005285161.1:0-487 GCF_000412655.1 Myotis brandtii
CTGATCTTTTGGAAGCCGGAATATTAGAGCTTGCAGGAGCGTGTTGTGACAAACCTAAGTCCTCATGTTTCTGTAGCTTCAAATAACTACACATTAGCAGTGTTTGGACTTTGTTTGTTGACTTCCAGTCCATGTCCACCGTTCACCTTGGTGTCCTTCCCATTTTCCAGGAACTGGAACCATCGTTTCATTCTATCCAATAAGTGTTTTTGTTCTATATGGGGCCAGTCGAACCCTGGACAGAATGTTTAGGGGATGCATTTGGTTTCTGGTTTCTTACAAAAATCCAGTGTGATGACTACTTTTAAAGGTAGATGTTTGCTGGTGTTTTAATGTTAAAAAATTTTGTTATCTTATATACCATTAATCATGTTTATTTATCTTATTATAATATCTTATTATACTAATTTATCCTGAAAAGACAAGGTTTCTGGGCAGGTTATAGAAAGATATTTAACAAGCTTCATTCTATATTTCTTTAACTTCA
>NW_005285162.1:0-487 GCF_000412655.1 Myotis brandtii
GTGTGTGTGTGTGTGTGTTGCTAAGGTATCCAGCCACCCAGGAAATGAATCTCACTCTTATTTGTAATTAGAGAACCATAATAATAATTTGTGGAATTTCAGGTAAAGGTGCAGAGCTTAGACCCATGGTCCAGAGAAGGAAAATAGAAATGTTCTGCTTAATAAATTAAGTAGAGTGCAGGCGGGACCTTGGCTAAAGGGAAAGGAGAGCATCTAGCAACATGACAAGGAACCAGAGAGGAAGAGAACAAAATGGCAGTGAGATGTGTGATGCTTTTCCAGGAAGAGCGATGTCTAACATTAGGTTTGCAGTTATTTCCAGCCCTGTGTGGTAATTGCTTTCTGCTACTCCCTGACCTTTAGAACGATCTTCCATAAAAAAACACCTGGCGTTAGGGTAAATTTAGGGGAATGAAAGAACATTGATGGAATCTAGCAAAAGACAACATGATATGAGCAGGTTAGAGCAGGAAAAGCAAGCAGTTGG
>NW_005285163.1:0-487 GCF_000412655.1 Myotis brandtii
AAGCAATCTACTTCTAAATTATTGGTAGGTGAATTAAACGTTCATATTCAGTACCACATTTTGGAATTCGTTTTCTGCTACTTGCCATAATTTTTTTAATTGATAGCCTTTAAATATTTGCATGACTACAATTAAGTAATGAAAGAATCCTGGTCAATACTTGGCGAATATCCTGAGAAAGTTAATCAATTAGCAATTTTCAATGAGGAATTAAAGAAAGGTAATGGGTACAAAAAGGAGGCACAAATATTTGTCTGTAGTTTTGTTTTTACTCTTAAAACATATTTTCAGTAACTCAAAAAAGAATAGTCTATGCTATTTACCTAGTGTGGTAAGCTGACAATAAGCTTTCACAATCTCTGCTCACTGGTGTTCCTCCTAGGATGTTATGAACATGGCAAAGGGATGTTGCAGATATAATTAAGGTTAGTAAACAATTGTAAACAGGGATTATTCAGGTAAGCCCAATGTAATCATGAGTCCTGCA
>NW_005285164.1:0-487 GCF_000412655.1 Myotis brandtii
TAGAATATTATAAATCTTATCAGTGGTTCTCAATGTTGCAACTAAAAGGTTTGGTACAAATATATGCTGCCATTTTATGGAAATAGTGTGGAAAGGAATTTTTTACAGGAATTGACCCACCAGTTACAATTTTCAAAATGAGTTGCATCATGTAAAAGTAATGATAGCCAATATTTTTGAAGGCTTACTTCTCTCATACACTGTTTTTTGATCTTCAATGTGTATTAATTGTTTATTTCTGAACAAACACACATACTCAAATTAAATACTATTATCATTTGTTGTGCAGAAAGAAACCACGGAGGCAGAGAGCTATTAAGTCACTGTCCAAGGTAAAAGAGCTGGAAAATTGATAAAATGTAATTAAAACATAGGCATCTGACCCCTCAAATTTTGTAGCAGGCCCTATGTGTAGCCATTCTCATTATGAAAAGGTACACCTGCTGATTGCTATTCTATATAATAAAAGCCTAATATGCAAATCAAC
>NW_005285165.1:0-487 GCF_000412655.1 Myotis brandtii
TCCTCCCGATTTCTCACAGGTGCGAGAGGTGCTGCGAGACCTTGGCTTGTCTAGAAAGTGTGGGAACGGTGGCAGCAACCTCCTGTGGCTGCTCTGAGGGTTCACAGAGAGGACGTACAGAAGGTGGCCGCTGTTCTGTTGTATTGTAGGAGGTTAATGGCTTAGGCTCCGAAGTCAGACAGATTGGACCCAGGCTCTGCCTGTGTCCGTGACTGGCTGTGTGACTGTGGGAAGTCACCGTACCTCTCTCAGTCTCAATTCCTCATCTGTGAAGTGAGAATGATAAGGCCACCACAGAGGTCCTTTGGGGGGAAGGAAACTAAGAGAATGCCTAGGTACGCTCGTTACTTTGCTATCATCATCACATTATTGTTGTTATCCTGCTCTGTCATTTACATGTGAGGACAATAGGCTCAGAGAGAGAAGTGCCCTGCCCAAGGTCACACAGCAAGCGGGCGGCAATCCATCCCACCGGCAGCTTCCTGGG
>NW_005285166.1:0-487 GCF_000412655.1 Myotis brandtii
TCGGCATGGCTCAACAGAGTTTTTCCCAGCCAGCTCTCCAAGGCCTTCGGCAACATGTTAGACAAACCCCTGTGAAGCTCCTAGGGGAATACAACTCTCAGAAACAGCTACATTAATCCCAGAGGAACTTGCTTCCTCCCTGCTTGTGTCTGGGGGGTGAGGGGAGCCCAGCAAAGAATGCTCTCATTGTTTAAACTGTAGTTGCAGTGGAAAGCAAATTAAGCAAAGGAAGAAGATAGAAATAAAAATTCACTTTGGATTCAATCCTTGGTAAACATCAATATTTCTTGAATACGGACTCTGGGCTCAGCCCTGTGCTCAGGGCTTTAGATATAATATAAGGAGGAACAAGATAGATACTGACCAGGGAACTTGAGGGTCCACCTCCTTCTATTTTAATTCTTCTGATGGCAAATTAGTACTGTTCGGTCGCCGAAGGAGGAACGCACCAGGCCAGAGTGGTGAGGGATTATGAATTTATTTGATC
>NW_005285167.1:0-487 GCF_000412655.1 Myotis brandtii
GGAATCTGTTTCACAACACTGGGAATTCACTACTACAATGCTGTAAATGCTTCAGGAAAGCCTTTGGACACACTGAGACATCACTCCTATATTCTGGAAATTATGGAGAAAGCTGTTTCAAAATGCTTGCTTTTCATTGCTACAGAGCTGTAAACTCTGTACA
The DNA here is from genome assembly GCF_000412655.1 of Myotis brandtii. Lineage (NCBI taxonomy): Eukaryota > Metazoa > Chordata > Mammalia > Chiroptera > Vespertilionidae > Myotis > Myotis brandtii. Next base: position 164 of record NW_005285167.1, read on the forward strand.
AAAGAGTTTGAAAACAATTGGAAATCACTGGTAATAGCAAGAAATTGTTGGAATCTGTTTGACAATAAAGGGAATTCACTACTACAGCACTGTAAACTCTCTAGGAAAGATTTTGGAAACACTTGGACATCACTGGTATAATCTGGAAATTATGTAATAACCTGTTTCAAAACACTTGCAATTCACTGCTACATAGCTGTAAACTCTCCAGGAAAGTTTTGGAAACACTTGGTCATCACTGTAAAAAGCTGTTTCAAAAACACTTGGAATTCACTGTTACAGTGCTAGAAATCTCTAGTGAAGAGTGTGAAAACACTTGGAAAT
>NW_005285168.1:0-487 GCF_000412655.1 Myotis brandtii
AAAAATAAGTCATTTGGGAAATAGCACCTTAGAAATCTGGGAAATGTTTCAATTGAAAATATAACATCCATCCACTCACTCATTTATTCCATAAATACTGATTTAGGGCTTGTTACTTCCAGGCAAGTCACTGTGAACGTTGTGCTCAGTCTGACGTGCTGGGCCACCTGGAGAACGCAGTCTGCGAGGAGATGAGTGTGGAACATCATTCCAGACTTACAGAGAGGGACGGAGAAGTTCAATTATCAGCACATAATAGGGGATAACAATACAGACATGTCTTGTTCTATTTATAAATGCACTTATTTATAGGAATAAGTGCATGGAATGCTCCTTAATGTACACTTGTACTATTTATATTCCAGGATAACAATCGACCATATCATGATCAAGTTCTCGGTGTTGGATGATCTAAATTGTAGCTCAAGATCTCGAGAAAATAAGCTTGTTATAATGAAGTATGGTACCTATTTGCTTTGTTTAACAA
>NW_005285169.1:0-487 GCF_000412655.1 Myotis brandtii
AATGTTTTCTGGAACTTGGCCTCCTCCTAATTTTCCATACAATTGCCTTTGTTTAGTCCCTCACCATCTTTTCTGCCCTTTCTTCCCAACTTCGTCTCCACCATCTACTTCATCTCCCACCAGATCTGGAATTCTCCCAATCAAGGATCAGGGTCATTATAAAGTGGTGGGAGAACCATAATATTTGGAGTTAAACAAGCTAAATTCTAGCTATTCCATGAGCCAGCTGGATGATATTGGACAAGTTACTTCTTTTTTTTGAGATTTTAGTAAAAAAAATAATAATACAAATACAGCCTGGTGCTGAGAGACTAAGATCACATATGCTCAGTACTTGGCAGTGTTTGATCTACGTGGACATCTCCCCTCTGGTTTCTGCCCCAGCCCTCTGCTCGCCACTTTCGCTGTATTCAAGTACTATGTCTGTCTGCTAAGGGCAAGGGCACTGTGCATGCTTTCTCATTAGCCCCTTCCCAGACACACGCAG
>NW_005285170.1:0-487 GCF_000412655.1 Myotis brandtii
TCCTGCATTAAAGATAAATTGTAACTGGAGATTCCTTTGTTTATTTGTTTAATTGATTGTTTGGAGCAAAATACCATCAGTTTCAGAATGATAGTAATAGCTGATTACTCAGTTTTTCATTATGTGCCCACGTCTTTTCAGAGTTTTAGTAGTTACTACTATGAAGAAGTCAACCTGGCTCATTTCATTCCCAACAGAGGAGGGAGGAACATGGGTGCTGAAGGGAACCTTCTTGGAAAGTAGAGCTTGGGGGGAAGGAAATGGGCACATCCCTGCCTCCCAGAGCAGCCACGAGATCTGTGAGAAGTAGGCAGCTACTCTTATAAAAGCTGGTGGCTCCCGTTAGTGAAGTTAGAAAACTTGTCAGCAAACTAAACTCCTTCCATTCCCTCCCACGGTTTCTAAAGGTACATTTGCCATCATAGCATAATGAGAGTAAATCAGCTTTTATGTCCTTTGTCCTCAAAATCCTTCTATGGCAGTGGTT
>NW_005285171.1:0-487 GCF_000412655.1 Myotis brandtii
ACTAAGTCACACTCCCAGGAGCCACTTTAGAATGAGGCAGCTAACCAGCATACTGCTGGGGGACAGAGTAGGGACTTGTGCTCTGGCCCCTCTCCCCATCCCAGGAGCATTAGCCAGGCCCTCCAGTCCTGGGGGCCGACTGGGGTGAAGGGAGGTGTGTGTGTGGGGGGAAGGCGGGGGGGCGGGGAGCAAGCTTCCAGTAATTGCAATGCTGTTTCTTCAGGAGAGGGAAGGAAAAGCATTTTCGTAATAAGCAAAGGAGAGGGAAAATCAATAAGGATGTGTGTAATGAATTTTTGTTTCCTGAAATAGCCTGGCAGGAGCCTTGCCAGGAAGAGTTAGGACTAATCAGTGACAAGATGAGAGACACAAATCCAAGAACATTTATTCAGCTCTGCAGGCTCCCCTGGTGGGAGAATGTCGGAGCAAGAATCACAGAGAGCCCAGCCTGTAGTCCACAAAGACAGCAGAATTTGGACGGAGGTAA
>NW_005285172.1:0-487 GCF_000412655.1 Myotis brandtii
TCACTATTTTACAAAACTCAGAGAAATTCTACCTGTCCTGGTCAAATTCAGGTCCTAAAAGATAGTTGCCATAGGGGTATTTACCCTATATTTCATCCTATTTCTCATTTAAATTGGAGAGATATGTTGGCGTGGCTTTCAAATAGTCGACAGTCAAAGCAGAGAGGTTTTTTAACTAAAAACTTAGTTGTGGGCCGAAATATAACGCTAGATTATTGAGTTAGATGTTGCAACTTATAAAAGTTCAGAAACTATTTAGAAGGTAGTATTCTCTTTCCACATGAAAGAAACTAAAATTTTAGTCCATTATGAATTAGAAGTTTCTAACAGAATTAAATTCTAACTGGTAATGAAATGTATATTTCCACTGTTTCTTCACAAACAAATGTCAAGTGGAAGTATTTTATAGTTAAACTAGAAGCCAGGTACATGGATTCATGTTCTGGTGGGGTCCCTCAAACTGGCCTCCACTCTCTCGCAATCTGGG
>NW_005285173.1:0-487 GCF_000412655.1 Myotis brandtii
GTCGTCGTCACTCTGTGTTGCAGAAGCCTCATGCAGTCTCTGCCTCCGTGATTACATGGGCTTCTTCCTTCCGTCTCTGTGACCAGATTTCACACCAGTCGTTGGATGAAGGCCCACCCTAACCCGTTATGCCTTAATCCATTATGACCTCATTTCGTCTGGATTACTGCTACAAAGGCTATTTCCAAATAAGGTCATATTCACTGGTACTAGGAGTTAGGACTTCAATACATTTTTTTTGGGGGGGGGGTGGAGAGACACAATTCAGCCCATAAATAGGGGCCCTCTTTCAAGTAGGAACACCTTCAGCCTAGAGACTTGGGCTCTGCTGGAAAATGCCTTGTACAAGGAGGGTGTCATTCTTGTTTAAAAATTGAAAACGTTTTTATATAGACTTCCAATTACAAAAAGGTGGTGGATAATATAACCTAAAAACACTTCTGCCAGAAACACCCAGAAATGCGGGTATATTTATTCATTTATATAT
>NW_005285174.1:0-487 GCF_000412655.1 Myotis brandtii
GAAATTTAATTAAAAGCAAAATCTTCTCCCAACCAAGAAAAGCTCTCCAAAAAGATAATAGACAAAGAAAACTGTTTTGTTTGTTTTTTTATGGAAAAAGTATTAAACTAGAATGTGATGCACATCACAGTAAATCCACTTAGAGATTGCAAACACAGGGAGAAATCCCTCCCTTTTATATAGCCAAGAGATGGAACCCTTTACACATATGTTCTCAAGATAAACAATAGCTAGTCCTCAAGTAAGAGGACATGACAGCACCATTTGTCACAGAGATTCATCTTAGTTTCACCTAGTAAAAGGGATTACCCTCTGTGTTAGCCAATTGGCTTTGTCTAGAAAAAACAAAATTCTTATGTTTTTAGGAAAGGATATAGCTTTGTAATCTGGAGCAAAGTGCCCAGTGAAATTAAGGCCTATCCTCTTGGAGAGACTAGTAGGTAGGTCTGCTATCTCCCTTGATGTTAACATTAGAATGAGATGGTTA
>NW_005285175.1:0-487 GCF_000412655.1 Myotis brandtii
AAACCAGAATTCCTGCCTTATGCCACATCCTTCCACATGCAGATATTCTTTTTCCACATTCTGTAAATGTACAGCTTGATGAACTTGCACAAACTGAGCACACCCGACTAGAGCTCAAAACAAGGAACAGAGAACATCATGAACATCAGAGAAAGCCCTCTGGTGGCTCCTACCAGTCATTACTCACCTTAAGGGTAACCCCTGAGAAACCCATGCTTTTTTCCCCTGATGTTCTCACATGAAATCAGAGTCTTTGTCCTAGTTAGCTTAGGCTGCCTTAACAAAATACATACTGGGTGGCTTAAAGAACAGACATTTATTTTCTTACACTTCTGGTGGCTGTAAGTCAGAGATCCGGATGCCAGCATGGTTGGGTTCTCTCGAGAGCTCTCTTCCCAGTTTGCAGACTGCTGTCTTCTCCCTGTGTGCCCATATTTCCTTTCCTTGGTGTGTGCCTGTTTGTGTGTGTGTGTGTGTGTGTGTGTGT
>NW_005285176.1:0-487 GCF_000412655.1 Myotis brandtii
AAAGTACAGTTAGGAAGGCAAGGTAAAAGTCCAAATGAGAAATAAAGATAGTCTGGCCTTGTTGGCAACAAAGATGAGGCAAGGTACAGATTCGGAAGAGCCACAGGACTTCCATGTGGACTAGATGGGGATTACAGAGAATGAAGTTGAGCGCTTTTTTGTCTTTTTAGTTTGAACTAATGAGCATCAGTTACTGGCATGGGTAACAAGTTGAGAAGGAAACAGGTTTGGTTGAAAAATGAAAATGTTTTAGATAGGGAAGTCTGGGATGCTTATGAAAGGTTACGGTGGAACATTTAAATGTGCCATTAAATTCTGGTGCTCAGGAAGGTAGGCGGGGTATACAAATTTGGAAGATACCAAAGATACGAAATGCCATAATAACGCATGATTTTTATCTTCCTTTGGAGAAAGCCAAAGCTAGAAGGTACAGCCCAGACCTAAGATCAAGCAGAAAAGGAAACAGCAAATAGAGCAGTCGGAAAGG
>NW_005285177.1:0-487 GCF_000412655.1 Myotis brandtii
GGGAGAAGGCAGAAAAGTTACCTTAAGAAGTTTTAAATAGCTAGATGCTCCCTTGAAGCTTCTATAATAATATATACCATATATGAGCATTTAACATATGTGTAGTACATTTTAAGTATTTTATATAACTTATATTTTATCTTTTTAGATATAGCAGTAACCTGATGAGACAGTTGTTATACCATTCTCATTTTACAGATGAGAAAACTGCAACATGGAGAAGCAAGCAATGGATCTGAGGTTACAGAATCAGGATGGAGTCTGGTTGCTATTTCCAACATTCGTTCTCATCACACACCTTGCGTTAAATGAATACAAAGTCCATAGGAGATGAGCAGAGGCCAAGTTCATGCTTCACAGAATACTTTAGCACATGGATATAACATATGGCAAATCTGTGAAATTACATTTTTCATTGATAATTCCCCCATTGCCACCCATTTCTCTTGCTTTGAGCTCCTAAATCATTCTATGCCCATTACCTTAG
>NW_005285178.1:0-487 GCF_000412655.1 Myotis brandtii
GAGAGACAAACATCGATGTGAGAGAGACACATCGGTTAATTGCCTCACACACACACCTGACCAGGGCCAGGGATCGAGCCTGCTACCCAGGTACGTGCCCTTGACCAGAAACAAACTCTTCAGTCTGCAGGCAGTGCTCTATCCACTGAGCCAAACTGGCTAGGGCCTGAGAACTTTACGTGCATTAAATTAGTCAGTGGCTGTGCTAAGTATTGACTCATTCAAACTCACAAAACTAGGTACTATTATTCTAACCTGTTGACAGATAAAGAAACTGAGTCACATCAAGATTAAGTAACTTGCTAAGGTCACACAGTTCGTGAGTTGTAGCATCAGGGCATGAACTGAGGAGGTCCAGCCCCACAGCTACTGTTTTGCATGCTTTAGAGGCCTCAAAATAGGCCTTCACATCAAGAAACTCGCTATCTATTTAGGAAAACAAGACATAGATACAGACAAGTTACACTGGAAATCGAGGAAAAAAAAA
>NW_005285179.1:0-487 GCF_000412655.1 Myotis brandtii
TTGCTGCCACCTTGTGACTGAGTATAAAATAATCTTCATTGTCTTGGATTAAGAGATGAAAAGTGATTTTTCCCCAAGTAGTTAATGTGAAAGTTTGCAGAACTAAATGCCCAAAATATTACAATATTTTCCTGGTTTAAAAAGTTATAGTTTAGGCTACAACATAGATGCAGAACACTATAGTTACCTATACTAATGCATTTCTACATTAAGCCCCCAAAAGTCCATTTACCTGATATCTAATTACTAAAAGAATTGTTAATAACAAACTAAATGTAAAAGATAATCAAGTCCTGGGCTGGTAATCTGCTTTTTTATTCTATAATCACATACAACTCACAGTCCTTGCATTGAGGGGTTAGATAGTCTCTTTATTTGGTCATGAATAGAGAAGAAAGTAAGGGAATCTTTCCATGTTCATTTGTTAACTAGTTAAATGGCTTGGGGAGATAATTCTATTATTCAGGAACATTATCCAATTGCTATT
>NW_005285180.1:0-487 GCF_000412655.1 Myotis brandtii
CTAAATGTCAGATATTTTATTTTAGTATCAAATATTAAGCAAAGTATTATTTTTTTATGTTGATAATTCAAATGTATATGAAAATGTATCAGCTATTGAATACTGAAAAATTTTAATATTTATAAACAAACCCCAAATAATCCCTGTAAATACTCAAATGTCGCTTTCATAGATTTGCCTCCTACATGATAGCATTCCTTTTTCTCTAACAACCCAATCAAAGCATTTTCTGAAAGCCTATAACACTAGATATCATAAAATTTATGTAATCATGTTCATTGTCACTACACCTTTTTTATTTCCCAGTGCCCTATTTTTATTTATTGTGCCAACTGGATTCTAAGTTACTTCAAAGCAAGAAATGGTCTAATTTTTTCCATCATCCTAATACAAGTATACCTATTAACTAGTTAAACATTTCTAGGTTTTATTTTTAATAATTTTACCTGTGAATATTAATTAAAATAAACTATGTTATAATTAAAAT
>NW_005285181.1:0-487 GCF_000412655.1 Myotis brandtii
ACACACACACACACACACACACACTCTAAAGGTAAATATGTGATGATGGAGCTGTATTGCAACAGTATTAACTTAAATTTAGCTAACTTTATGGTGGCGATCAGTTTATAATATATAAGTGTATGATATCAACATGTACACCTTAAATTTACACATTGTTATATGTTAATTATTTCTTTATAAAGCTTGAAAAAATATATATAGCATGCCCTCTGTGATAGACACCGAGTTTCCAAAAATTAAGACCTCTTTCCTTCAAGGATCATGCACTATATGTGGGCCACCAATGTAGTAAACAGAATGTAAGTAACTGATTGAAGTGTGGTCAGTGTATTACAGCCCATATGAGGATCTTGGACATCATTGTTGGTTTGCACATTATTTGTATGTAATTTGGACACAAACAAGGATAGGATGATTACACTCATAATTCAAATGCGTGTTAACTTTGTAACTATTATGAACTTAACTTTAAATCATTAAAATA
>NW_005285182.1:0-487 GCF_000412655.1 Myotis brandtii
TGATTCTTTTTCTTGGACTAATTACAGAACCAAGGTCACAGGGCCGCCCACCCCCCAGCGATCTGGAGACCTAATTACCTGGAGCAGAAGCCACCGAGCCCTAAACTCGTAACACGTAAGCGGCACTTTTGATGGGATGATAAAGGCTAAGCTCGGGTTAGCGTGAGTGAGCCCACAGGGCCTGCAGTGTTAGGGAGGCCCCGCACTTCCAAGGGTTTCGCCTCCAGGAATCCCAGCAGGTTCTCACCGTGAAAAGCCAAGGAAGATCTCCTCTGGGATGAGAAGAATCATGGTGAAATATGCCCAGAACCTTCTCCATCGTAAAGGCCTACTGTCCAGAGGACACTATTTTACCGCGGCCTCACCCCACCTGGGACACTCCTCCGGCCTCCCTGCCTCACCTACGTGGAGAGAAAGAAGCTACGAAACACCTGTGAAGATCACAGCCCTGCAGATAAAGTTTCAATCATAAAATTGTAAAAGCTTT
>NW_005285183.1:0-487 GCF_000412655.1 Myotis brandtii
CCGCCTCTGTGCCTGGTGCTTTCCCTCCACTCCATTGTACCTCTGCATGTTGTGCGAGCCTAAATGGAGGCACCCAACTCTACACCAGCTTGCTGCCAACTTTATCACAAACACCCATGAAGCTTCCCTGCCCCTCAGCAGCCCCAGGGTGGCGTGCCACACCCACACACCAGGGAAGACAAAGCTCCTCCCTCCCCTCTCTCAGTCCCCGTACCTGGGACACCCACCACTGCTGCGGACAGACCTCAGACAAAGGCAAATGAATTGCTGATCCAGCTCACAAGATTTATGCCAAAATTTTAATAGCATTTCTGGGAAGAAACAAGGGCCAACACCATCTTTCTTGGCATTACTTTTTATTGAATACAGACTTATAGTCTTTAAGTAATTTGAATATAGTGTTTTAAATATACAGTTCTTTAGTCATATATAGATTTATTTAAAGCACAAAACTATAACTCAGAATGGAAAGGCTATAAATGCACAT
>NW_005285184.1:0-487 GCF_000412655.1 Myotis brandtii
AAAAGTCATTGAGCCAAAACCTATGTGTACACTCTAAGGAAAAACAGTGGTATCTCCATGAGGTTATGCCTCGTTTTACAGTCAATTTACTTCACAGAAAAGAATAAAATTGAACACCAGTTTCAAACATTAGTATCCTACCAAGAAGCTTGCGACATGAATTACCAGAGGCTGGTTATACGTCAGTATTCGCTCATCTCACTCACGGCTACAAGGAAAGAAGTCGAGCCACCTGTAGGTCATCTTCCGGATGAAATGGGGATGATAGGGATGAGGAAACCTGCTTCACCTCCTCCAGCCTCCCTCCTCCCCATCCCTCTTCACTGTCACTCCACTACAACTAAGCTCCTCACAACAGAGGGAGCCCTTCAGAAGAGCGCATTAGAAAGGGGTTCTGCTAATTTTTTCTTTATATTAAAGATATTTTATTTAAGCAAGGCATCCATTCATTTCAGATCTCTTAAAATTTTAAATTAAGGAAATTTTC
>NW_005285185.1:0-487 GCF_000412655.1 Myotis brandtii
GGCCTCGTCAATATTTGCCAGGTGTCTGCACTGTAAAATTTCTTGTTCCACTTTTATAAAATGTACTATTTGAAGGGAAGTTACTATGCACAGCCCACTTAAAGGGGAATGATGCCCACCGACTTGAGACTGAGTACGTACTCAAGTTATTTGGAATTCCTCTGCACAAAAGATGGAAGATTTGTTTATTCCATACTATTGATTAATTAATTAGTAATTCATTCAATATATTTATATTAATATATATGTATAGATACTTGTTTTACACTTTATCACATAATCCAATACTACTACATTAATTTTGTTGCTCAAATTGCTTCAAGTTTTAACCATTGGGTGTTCTTACATTTGTTTCCAGTGTCCTTTGTAAAGCCTGTCATTGCGGAATTTTTAAGCACTTCCTTTTTTAACTTTCTGGCACAACAAGATGGTCTAGGCTCATCTTGCATACTTCCTGCCCTCGCCCTAGAATCAGCAAATTCTCCAA
>NW_005285186.1:0-487 GCF_000412655.1 Myotis brandtii
TTACTGTAGTAAAGTACACTCGGGGTTTGTATGCCTAAAAGTGAGCAGACCTGAGCTTAAGGCTTCATCAAATAAAGTGGGGGAATTCTTGAACCCCTGCAGTAGTGGGTCCAGGTTAATTGTCCTGAAAATCCAGCTTCAGGGTCTATCCATTCAAATGCAAAAATGGGTTGGCTATGGGGGCTAAAGGAATGCTAAAGAAGGCGTCCTTTAGGTCTAAGACAGTGTAAAATTTACGCTCTGTTGGGAGGAGGCTTAGGAGAGTGTAGGGGTTAGGGACTGTGGGGTGTATGGTCTCAGCCTGCTTATTTACTTCCCTTAGGTCTTGCACTGGCTAGTAGTCTTTTGTTCCTGGTTTCAGGACTGGGAGTAAAGGGGTGTTCCAGGGGACTGGCAAGGAATAAGAATACCTGCTTCTCGTAGTCTGTGGATGTGTGTAGCAACACCCCGCTTAGCCTCTAGAGTCTAGACCAGCTGTGGGCAAACT
>NW_005285187.1:0-487 GCF_000412655.1 Myotis brandtii
TCTTTTCCCACTTTCATCACAGCCTCAACACTTAGCCCTTAGCTCACTTCCTTGCTATGATCAGGATTCTTCTCATTCAGTTACTGCTTTTCATTATCTGTAGCAGCTTGAGGAACCAATCCTGCTTTATTTATTCAACATCTAGAACTTTCTATCATTCATTTCTTTCATGTGCAAGTCCCCAAAAGGTTTGCCTTGCCTTGTGCCCACAAGTGAAGACCAGGCACCACTGCCTACCTGGTTTGTCTGGTTTCTTAAGTTTCCTATATTACTCCATGGCCCACATAGAGCCAACCCTATTTGCTCCTAGTGTCCTTAATATATGCAAATTCTGAATTAATACAGTAAGTATTTTCACTGTCCTCACCATAACTTACCTGGAATGTTCTCTCTTTCCTTTTACTCATTTACCCACACTGCATGTTCTAATTCAAATTTACCACTTCCATAAAGCTGCCCTCACTTTTCTCTCTTCAACTATGTTCTT
>NW_005285188.1:0-487 GCF_000412655.1 Myotis brandtii
AAATTCAAGTGCGCTTATGTGTGATAGGGTAATGCCTGTCATTGAAGGGAAATGGAAAAAAATGATTGCTATCATTTACTATCTACACAAAATGCCAGTGAGCCTTTAATTTTGGCCCAGTTGGTATAAGCACCCTGAGCCACTTATTTGTGATTAAGTATTTATAATGAATAATTGTTATGTGTGACTATCTTGAATTTGAGTTAACTAATTTCAATTATGTTATAGCCTCCAAAGTACTCTTTTATTTTTTGTGGGTGTTTTTGTTTTTGTTTTTCAAAATACTCTTAAGGCATACATCTAAGTGTAGGATTTTAAAGGATAATGAAATTAGCCTGTATCCTGTGCTCTTTGTTAGTAGCTATAATTCACTTCTCTAAAGTCAACTCTCTTGTCTGTAAGTGTATCTATTGTTTGACTTTATAGAACTTAATTTGCCCAGCTTTTTAAATCTATGTAGGAATAACTTCTTATTCCTAAAGTCTTT
>NW_005285189.1:0-487 GCF_000412655.1 Myotis brandtii
TTACTGGAGTGTGTTTGTCTCCTCAAGGGTGAAAGCCCAGGATGTCCTTGGGATGTGCGCCCTCTCCTAGTGCAGTGCCTGGTCCACTAGTGGTGCCTGATAAAAATTTGATGTGTGAATAAATGAATATGTCCAGTACTGTGCTAAGCATGGAGGGCGAGGAATATGAATATGAGACTTCTCCAGGAATTTAAAAACCTGGATGGAGAGGAAAGACACACTGGAAGCAGATACCCTGCAGCAGTGCTCATGAAAACCAGTCTAAGAAGAGGCCAAGGGCATATTTCATTAAAAAGCTCTCTACACCTGCCCTTCCCTCTGCCCTGGAATCAGATTGGATGGCTCCCTCAACCTGGCACTTCCATTTGTGAAGCTGTGTGACTTTCCCAGCCAGGTTTTCCTCACTGTGATCTGGTTTCCAGGGGTTTTATGTGGGTCAAATAAGACGAAACATGCAAAGTGTTTACATGGTGCCAAGAAACTGGTA
>NW_005285190.1:0-487 GCF_000412655.1 Myotis brandtii
AGTCATTTTTGATTCATGCAAAAATAATTTAAGTCAAATTGGGGGCACATCTCAGAATACATTGAGTTGTGTAGTAAGACAACTAGACAAAATGTATAAACAATCCTCTCAATAATTATGATATTTAGTGGTAAAGAATTTGTTTTGTTGTTTAATGGATTGATCTATATTTCTTTGGTAAAGATTGGGAATCTCTAAAAGGAAAGAATTTATTATATATGAGAAAGTTTTGTCCGTGGTATGCCAGAGATGGGAAAAAAAATGGGTCCCAAAACACAAATAGAGAAATTACTTCTGGCATGTGAAGTAATACTTATTTTATTATGATTGTACAAAGAATGGAAGGGGTAGATTGACACACATGTATTTCATTATTATAGTAACAGAAAATTGAATTAGGTCTTTTGTGATTACCTCATTTCATCAGGAAAAGATTGTTTTTCAGTAATGAAGAGGGGTGAGGAAATTTTCTATTGGTTTGCAGTGG
>NW_005285191.1:0-487 GCF_000412655.1 Myotis brandtii
AGCTTTTGAACTTTCCAGTCCTTCAACAAAGCCTGCATATACATCAACCTCCAGGTCACCCTCTAGTTACTCGAAGGACTAAGGAGAGAATGTCCGTGCACTCGGACCACCAGACGCCCATTATCCAGGCCCCGTCACCTGGAGGATGAACATCTTGGGCCGCTCCAGAGGGAAGCATGCAGGACGGATTCTTCTCAACAATGTCGTTGTCACTATCAGAACTCATACCTTTTCTTTCTTTCTTTGAACTCTCTGGGTATTGCCTAGTTCTGTTTCTGCTTTGCAAACCCTAAGACCCTTTAGATCTTAATCATTTATTTCTAGCCAAAGCCTCCAGAGTTTGTTTGAAAGGTACATGGTGTCGACATTTGTGTTGTCTGAACTCATCCAATTGTATACTTAAGACTTGTGTACTTAATTGGATGTAAGTTTCCCTCAGTAAAGAAAAGAACGCCGAAACCGGTTTGGCTCAATGGATAGAGCGTCG
>NW_005285192.1:0-488 GCF_000412655.1 Myotis brandtii
AACCTATTCTGCCTATGTCTGTCTTTTGATTGTTATATTTAGACAAGTTATACTTACAGTATTTAAAAATTTAAACTTATGATATTTATTGATATGTTCAAAGTTATGTGTGCTAATTTATTATTTTCTGTCTTTTTTTTTCCTGGTTCTTATGCCTCTATTTCCCTTTTCTTGTCTTCTGTTGGTTACCTGAAATTTTAATTCCATCATGTTTTTTTTTAAAGTTTTTTTAATCATTTGGAATAGTTTTTAGAATGGTTGCAGTGGATTTTGTAAAATATATATGACTTATCACCATTAATTGGCATCATAATTTATCATCTTGAGTGAAATGTGGAAATCTTAATTCCATTTATGTTACTTTCCCTTCCCCATGATTGAATAACACTGTCTTGAATGTCAGCTTGTGTTATAGCTTATATTTCATTCATCAAATATGATTTCTAAAACTCTGGAGGATATTTTATTGTTTATAGCCACATTTCTGC
>NW_005285193.1:0-488 GCF_000412655.1 Myotis brandtii
TTACAGACTCCAGATATGAATCTCCTGTCAGTGTTTATTGAGATACAAAAGTTTGCGCATGTTTAATGTATACATTTTGATGAGTTTGGACATATGCCTACACCTGTGATACCATCACCACAATCAAGGTCATACCCTCACCTCCAACAGGTTTCTTGTGGTTCTTTACTTTTCTGTGTGTGAGACACTGAACATAAGGTCTGCCCTGTTAACAAGTTGTGTTAATTGAAATAGATTTGACATATATCCGTGTAAATTTAAAGTCTACATGTTAATTTGATACATTTACATATTGTAATGTGATTGCCATTGTAGTGATAGCACCTCTATGACATCACATAATTATCATTTCTTTCATGTGGTGGGAATAAGTAAAATCTAGTCTCTTATCAAGTTTGATGATTGTAATACAACATCGTTGTTGATATTCTTAACAGGATTTTAATTGCACATCATCGTATTGTTAACTACAGGCTCTGTGGTGTACA
>NW_005285194.1:0-488 GCF_000412655.1 Myotis brandtii
CCCTGTATGTATCTATGATGTGTTCCCAATCAACAATATCTCTAGCCTACGCTTTCCCTATGAAACTATATATGTTTAATCCTGGCTTTTCCATATGTATTAACATTGTTTGTAAATTCTCCAAGAAAAGGTGTTGTGACTCACTAATATTTGTTTTGAGGTATGAAAATACGTTAAATATGTTTACTGTGGAAGAGGTGACATGTCTTACTAAAAAGAGGAAATAAGCCAAGCACACCTGGTGTGTATGAAGACAAGAAGTTCAGTAGTACTGAAGTGTAAAAAGTGAAATAAGTGGAGAGAGAGAAGGAAGAAGTAGGAGGGCCTAGATCCTTCAAATGTGACATTTAAGAAAAGCATACTATGCAGAGAACATTTTTTTGATCAAAGTTAGAAGCAAAGCAATCTCTTAGGAGATTATCCTAATGACCCAGGCAAAATATCATTATGAGAAACATGATAATAGCTGAAGTTAAAAAACTCATGAG
>NW_005285195.1:0-488 GCF_000412655.1 Myotis brandtii
TTTTTTCTGATACTTCGCTGGACACAGCTACTATCAACTAATACATACGAATAACATTCTGTTTTTCAACTTCCTTGTTGCTAAAAGTTCATTAAGGGCATGATTGGCATCCTAAGTTATTGTAGATATCAGTTCTATCAAATGTTTTGCCATAGAATATGGAAAGCCACCCTTCTAACTCTTCAGAATAGTTTCTTTCCCACTCACCACCTGATTCCTATGCTATTGGCACATACTTTACATTATTTTTTGTGGTGTCACTTCACATCTATATGCACACTTCTGCATCAGTGAAAACAATCTAAATTATGCTGTGATAAGGAGCAACCTCAAAAATTTCAGTGGCTTAAAATAACAAAGGGTTATGTCTTGCTGATACAGGATTTTTGGGCTGGAACAGGAGATGTTCCCCTGGGCAGGACTGTTCCCCAGATTCTTGGTCCATGGAAGATTGTATAGCAAAGGTGGAAATTTATTGAAGAACAAGT
>NW_005285196.1:0-488 GCF_000412655.1 Myotis brandtii
AAGCTCCATGAAGCCACATTCAAGTAGGCTTCGTACCCAGAACAGTGCCAGGAGGCAGTGTGGGTCATGATTCTTTCACCACATAGGACGAAAGGTTTTACCACTGTCCTTCGTAAGGTGGAAACTGTGGAGGGTCGCTCAGGCCCCTGCAGACATTGGGAAGGCACCTCCGAGGACCTCCCTCCTTTCCTCTGCTTCTGGGTCCTAGACCAGCAGTGAGATTCTGCTCTATGAAATATTCATAAAATTCAATTGACCATAAAACACTTTGTAAATGTAAGTGCTGTAAGTGATCCAAGTTATATCAACAGCTTTTTGAGAAATTGAACAAGGAAAGGGGATTTAAGGGAATGGGATGCAGGGAGCCAGCCTTGCCATTTTCAAACCGTAATTAATGGGCCATGGGCCTGCGTTATGTAATTTCAGAAATGACTGATGCCCGGACTGTTTTTGAGCATTGTGAGAGGGGCCTCATCCCAATATCAGTC
>NW_005285197.1:0-488 GCF_000412655.1 Myotis brandtii
TTAATATTTCTCTCTACACATAATTTAGATTTAGAAAAAGGATGAGCTAACATTTATTGTGTGCCTAACACTACATATGACAAATCATCTACTTCCCCTCACCTCTGTAAGTGCTGTAATTGCATATATTTTACTGATAGAGATCAATAAGGATAACCCAAAGGAGAGGTTGCTGAGTGTGCAATAATTCTATTCTTAATCTTTTGAGGAAACGCCATACCGTTTGCCATAGTGGCTGTAGCGGTTTTCATCCCTCCATAAGTAAATGAAGGTACCTTTTTCTCCACAACCTCTCCAGCACAACTCAAAGTGAATCAAAGACCAAATACCAGACTTAAAACAGTAAATTACAAGGAAGAAAACATACATACTAAACTTGTGGACTTTAGTCTTAGAGAGGATTTTATGAATCTGATCTCAAAGGCAAGGGAAGCAAAAGTAAAAATAAATGAATGGAACGATATCAAACTAAAAAGCTTCTGCACAGC
>NW_005285198.1:0-488 GCF_000412655.1 Myotis brandtii
TTTTATGTTATGTGTATTTTACTACAATTTTTAAAAATCGGGGGGAGAAAAGTTCTTACATATTAGTAAAAATAAGCACCCATGAGACAAATGGGGAAATCATAACCTGGCAAATAACAACACTACAAACAATCAGTGATCAAAAATGTTGAACCACACAAAAACCAAGAACTCACACAAACCAACAAGACGCCATTCCTCATCCATGAAATTGGCAAATAAGAAAAAAGACAGCCCATTGTCTGTCCCTGAGGACGGACACCCGGGGCCTTCTCCACTTCTCTGGTGGGCATCTGACAGCCACCTTGAAAGCCTTGACACCTTTCAGAAGTTTTGGCTCAGACCCTGCTCTACTGGGAGTAGAGACCCCTCACAGCGGGGATCCCCACCCTCCGCCTGCTCATCACCGTGTCTGCAATACACCACCACGAGGCTGGTGTGGCGTGGGTGTTGACATGCTTTAGGTCCTGGCGGGTCTGTGGAGGATG
>NW_005285199.1:0-488 GCF_000412655.1 Myotis brandtii
GCCTGCTATATTTGGTCAAACATGTAATTAACTCACCTCTAATGTCTTGGCAGGATCAGACCAAAGATTTAAAGAGCCTTACAGGGCCCGTAGGCCAGGCGTTCTCCATCCTTGGCATAAATAAATCTCAAAACACAATGCTGATTGAGAAAGGCCAGCTCCAACCGGATACGTACCATATTAGTGACATAAAACTTAAAAGTTCCCCACTGCACTATCTACTGTTCCTGCATTTAAAGTACAAAGCAAGATTGAGAAAAACTCAAGCACATTTAAGGCAGCAGTCATTGCTGGGTAGGGGAGAAGGGAAGCAGAAGGAAGGGGAAAGGCAGTCAGACTTCAGCTATAACTGCCATGTTTTACATCTTTTTAAATAAAATGAAAATCTGGTGGAAAGTGGCAAAAATATTAACATCTGTGAACTCTAGATTGAGGCACATGGTGTCTGTTATTTTACTTCTGAACTTTCTGTGTGCTTGAAATATTTC
>NW_005285200.1:0-488 GCF_000412655.1 Myotis brandtii
AAAAATAAGTCTCAAATAAGTTATGTGAATTCTTCAAAATTATGTAATTTATGAGAGAGCTAGAACCATATTTGCAAGGCGGTGAGTTATTGGGGAATTCACATTTCTCTCTTTTACCCTCTTTTGCTTATTTTTGAGTTTAAGTGACAGAGGTAATCTCATTTTCTTGATATCTTAGTTTTAGAAGGCCTTATCAATGCCCTCTCACTTATTGTTTGTAGAAAAAAAATCAATCTAAAAAGAATTTAATTTCATAAACATATTGCTAGCCAGGCACTGCCCACTGTTGGGCATTGGTAATACAAACTTGCTACAAGGTACTTGCTGCTCTTGATTAGATTTCCTTTTCATTCCTTCACATTGTTGATGTTTAGCAAGCTTCTTAGTCAGGAAAAGATAACATATTGTAAAGATATACACACATATAAAAAGGAAGAGTTCATTTTATGATTCATTCCTACAGTGGTCTTGATGTAGCACAGTCCCCA
>NW_005285201.1:0-488 GCF_000412655.1 Myotis brandtii
AGGGCTGAATTGCGGAAGATATTCTTAAGAGATGATCATCAGTTCTGCTCAGTTCGTCTTTTCCTTTCATCCTTTATCTAAAGCATTTAGCATTCGTTGCTGTTTGTTTGCTTTAGCTTGTTTGTTAGCATTATTTTTTCCCTAACAGAAGTCCAAAGAGTTCTGTGCTCCTCATCACCAACCCGTCTGCCCTTTCTTGTGAAGCTGTGAGTTTTCGGCAGTTCTTTCACTCTCTTTGTCCTAGGGATATGTTATAACTAAGAGTTAGTTGTAGGATCTCAGAATGTGATTTTCAGCTCACATTTTAAAGACTCGGGGAAGCTCACTGCAGAAATGTGCCTGTGGTTGCAAGGGAGGAACCCAGGCTGGCAGTGGGAGTGCCAGCCTCAGAGCCAGAGGCTGTCCTAGAACCCTGTTGTCGAGCACAGGAGCCGTGGCCGCCAGACTCTTGAACACTTGGAGCGTGGCTAGTGTGAATTGAGATATGC
>NW_005285202.1:0-488 GCF_000412655.1 Myotis brandtii
CCTCTCACAAGTCCCAGGAACTAGTGTCTGAGGTGTTCTCTGTTCCTGGCCCCACCTACAGGTACCTCCCCTGCAGGAGAGCTCAGGGAAATGGGGATTTCTCTGGTTTGGTCCAAGGACACCAGAGGACCCTGCTCCCCATCTAGGCCTTGAGCTGAATTTCTTGGACCCCACTTGTAGCTAGATGCAGGACCAGGGGCAGTACCTATCTTCTTAAGCTTGGCAGTGACCTACCCTGGACCACAGGTTCACTGCCCCTGAGCTAGATTTCAGAGATGCGCGTTCCCTTCCGTGGCTCCTCTGGGATCCAGGGACTAACTTCACCTTGATATACTCAATATTTGCCAGTAGACGGATTTGAACATATAATAAAATATTTTTCTAAAAAAGAAACCAAGCACCTTAGGTGGTTTGGCTCAGTGGATAGAGCATTGGATTTCGGACTGAGTTAGTCTGGGATGTGATTCAGGTCAAGGGCACTTACCTGG
>NW_005285203.1:0-488 GCF_000412655.1 Myotis brandtii
CTTCCGGTGACGTCACTCGCACGCCGGAAACGGCCCGGCCACCTGCACCGGAAACGCAGGAACAGCCCAGCCGCCAGCGCCAAGAGTCGCGTCACAGTTTATAGGTTTTACAAACAGCGTCAACAAACCTAATACGAAGCCCAGCGATTCTGATTCCTAAAAATAACGACGAGGAAGATGGAGTCGCTCCTGCAGCGAGCTCTTGGGACAATCGGCTCAGTCACTCGGCTCCTCCAGACCCTCGGCCGGTCCTGAATCCCGGAGGTCAGGCCTGCAAAGGCGGCTGCAGACCCGCACGCCCCGCAGGTATGTCCTGGCTTCTCCGGAGGTTAGCTGTGCATTGTTTCTAAGGCATCAAGTACTGTTAGAAGAAGTGCAAGGTGCAGCTTTCACAAATCTCCAGGAAAGGGGACAGTTATTTTTGCCTTTTTATTTAGAATTCAGGTTGCAAACCACAGAGATGAAATGAGGGTGAGCGTCTCACAAGG
>NW_005285204.1:0-488 GCF_000412655.1 Myotis brandtii
GAATTTGTGCACCGGGCCTCTAGTATTGTAATAACTACAGGGTCAGATTGTGGGGAAGCATGAGACTTGATGATGGTTGAGCTAGGTATTAAAGAAGGCCTTGGAATTTGCCAGGCAGCAAAGGTGGTAGCAGAAGATAGTTTTACCTTTGTAGCTTGAGAAAAGAGAAAGATGCTAAAAGCATCTGCTCTAGTGACTTTTTTTTTTCAATGAAAAAGGATTTTCTGTTTTTACCATTAGAGCATTATAAAATGTAAGAGAAAGGAAAAGCAAGGGCAAGCAAGCATCCCTCCTCCTAATAGTGTCAACTGAAGCTCCTGGGTTAGGTGTTCCATGAAACTGAAGTACGGTAGCAAAGCTTAGTCATTAAATACTTTTGGCTATCCCTTAGAAAGGAATCTCCAAAAAGGATAGATAAAAAAGTACTTTCTCAGAGCAGATTTCTTAAAATGATTATATTTCTCCTAAACACAACATTTTAAACATTT
>NW_005285205.1:0-488 GCF_000412655.1 Myotis brandtii
TTCATTCATTCATCCAACAAACTCAGCTGGGCTTTCATTGGGTTCCATCCCTATACCAGAAGCCGAGGGTGCTGAGATGAGTGGGACACTCAGAAAGACAGACAGACAGAAGGATGGGTCTGAGGAGAGAATGCATGAAGTGCTACAATTATTGTCATCAAGATGTGGTTTGACACAGGGCTTTTTTCTCACATTGAATTTATTTATAACAGTCGTTGTGTATTGAGGACTAGCTATGTGCCCAGAGCTGTGCTAAGCCCTTAACATAACAGAGGCGCAGAGAGGTGAAGTGACTTGCCCGAAGGTGTTATTGTGTTGACACAACAGCCACCCAGCCACCCTCTGAGGTGGGGAGTTTTATCCTGCACTGGCAGACGAGGAAATGGAACAGAGCAAGGATGTGACTTGCCCAAGGCAGGTCAGAAATGGTACTTAAAGTCCACCCCCCTATGAGAGGAATGGATTGGGATAGTTTAGTTTAGTTTGTT
>NW_005285206.1:0-488 GCF_000412655.1 Myotis brandtii
ATGCTCTAACTAACTGAGCTACCCTGCCAGGGCCGATATAAAGATTTTAAGAATGTTATTCTCTCATGTGCGTAGGAAGAATTTTGGGCATATTGTTCTTCTCTTGCATAAATGGCAATTTTACTGATCTTTTGCTAAGAATATATTTTCCCCTCTTTGAACTTTGAGAAGCACTGAATCCTTGAAATAGCTTCAAAGAAGCTTCAAGTGTCTGAGTGCTGCTTTTGCATCAATTTCCTCATGGGTTTAACGTGGTTGGAAAATGTCTTACAGATCCCAGTTATATTGCTGGGTTCTTGAAGGCAGGATCATGCTTTACACCTCCTTATCTCTTCTTTCCTTTGCATGTTTGAACTCAGTATGTGTTGGTCAGCTCAGGCTGCCACAGCCAAATACTACAGACAGGGTGAACAACAGAAATTTGTTTATTAAACACCTAGACAGTTCTGGAGGTGGAATGTCCAAAATTAGGGTGCTAGCATGGTTGG
>NW_005285207.1:0-488 GCF_000412655.1 Myotis brandtii
TCACACATACCTGTCTGTGCCTTTGCTCACGCTGGTCTCACTACTGTTCCATTATTTCCACTTGCCAACGTGAAGGTTATATGCTACATCCCTCATGAAACTCAGTGTGTCCCATAGCATGTAATTGTGTCCCCCTGGCACTTAACTCCTGTTCAGCCTTGTCCTGTAGTTATTTGTATTCTAGAGGGACACAGTCAAGCACCTTGGATTCTAGACGGATATAGGTACCTCCACAGAACTTGTTAGTGTCTCTTGCCCAAAGCACTTTTTAAAAAGTGTTTGCTGAATTAAAGTGAGAGGATCTATTCTATAGGGCCAGGTAGATAGTTGCAGGGCAGTAATTAAGGCAACATTACTAAAGGGACTGAATTGCAGATTGTGAGAAACTAGAGAGGATGTTTTAAATCCTATTTCCTTTTATTGTTCATCCTCACCAGAGGAGGATCTTTTTTCCATTGATTTTTTTTAAGAGAGTAGAAAGGAGAGGC
>NW_005285208.1:0-488 GCF_000412655.1 Myotis brandtii
TGGGCAGTTCTGCCTGAGGGTGTCCTAGCCGAGGAAGCCGCCTCTCTGCAGCATATTGTGTACGCATTGGGCTCCAGCAACGTCATCATGCTTCCTGGAACCTTTTCCCCCGTGTGCTGGAAAGGGACGGGCGTTGGTCACTAGTTTTGCCCTGTGAGTGTCTATGCCCTGGCAGCACCAGGGCAAGCATTGTGTCGTGCACCTGTCCCCCATACAGCCACTGCTATTCTCCCCACAGCAGTCACTGACAAGCCTCCCCATGTCCCCTTTTCCAACCTCAGCTAGTGTCTGCCCAAAGGCAGCTATCAGCCTTCCTGTCCCCATGGTGCCTTGCAGCTCAGCCCTCCATCTCTTGGAGCCAGCCCCCACCACTCACCTCTTTCTCTGTCCTCTTTTCCACTCTGACTCTCCTCCCAGGAACCGCTTTTCTTTCTCCCCATCCTCCAGAATTCTGTTGGAGTGAGCATTGCAAGTGTGAGGCTCCACCA
>NW_005285209.1:0-488 GCF_000412655.1 Myotis brandtii
CCGCAGTGCATGTCATAGTGACCGGTCATTCCGTTGTTCTGGTCACTTGGCTTTTCTATATATAGATTCCTAAATAAAACTGTAGACAGCTATCATAAATATTTTAAGGAAATTCTGTATGGCAAACAATGTCAGTCAAGGCAGATATGACCACTGGACACTGGTTTGAAACCTCCATTCTATCCCCACTATTTAAGTTCACCTCAGATCTAGGTGTGGGAACACTGGACCTGCCCCGGACTGCGTACGTCAGCAATTCACAGAGCTGGTCATGGGTTACTTGGTAGATAAGCGTGCTTTCTGTAAAGATTAAATCAGGACATATCAAGTTATTATTATCGAGAACAGCAGCAAAGGCAAATTATTAAAATATTATAGATTCTGGTGATTTTAACATATATCCAAACATGAGGGTTATAATTAATTGGAAAGGAAAGTCTAAAACCACAAGCTGTGATATGACATTATTAATGGAACTAGAGGCCCGG
>NW_005285210.1:0-488 GCF_000412655.1 Myotis brandtii
CTCTGAAATCAATAAAAATATATTTTTTAAAAAGTTGATGTTTTAAAAAATTTTTTAAATCATAAGTGACTTGATAGTTACGACGGTGAAAAAGTATTTCACAGAAAACAAAACAAATAGACATGTAATACCAAAATTTATGATTTCTTAATCAAATGTAGGAATAGTGGCCAGAGGTATATAATCATAGAGGATGGGAGAAACCAAATCAGATCCTAAAAATTCTTACTCTAAAAAATTGCAAGGGAGAAACACAAATATTTTCAAATAAAAAACGGCCAGTGAAAGAAATTGAGAACGAGTTGTAAAATTCAGCACTTGCTTCAGTGTCATGACACTTGCTTCATGTAAATGTAATATCTTATTATATGAATAAAATTTTAAATCTGCTAAAGTTGGTAAGTGTAGTTGGAGTTATTCTGTGATAGAGCAGGTAGTGCTTACAGTAGTGAAATCAAAGTGAGTGGTGGTTTCTAGAGCCAAGACCA
>NW_005285211.1:0-488 GCF_000412655.1 Myotis brandtii
TCTCTCTCTATGGGGGATGGTACTAATGGGGAGGCTGTGCATGAATGAGGGCAGGGTCTGTGGAAAATCTCTATACTTTCTGCTTCATTTTTCTGTGAACCTATAACTGCTCTTTAGAAAAATTAGTCTATTAAAAGTGAAAAAAATTATTCATTGGTGATCTGAAATTCAGTTATAACAGGTGTCCTGTATTTTCACCTGCTGAATCTAGCAATCCTATTAGGAGAGCAGAGAGATTTCAAGTTACAAAAACCCTAATGAATATTTTAATGTGTAGGACATATTTTGAGCCTTTATCTCCACCCCCAGCAGGTGCTCCCCATTATCTATCCAGCTGAGACACACAGGTAATCAGAAGGCGAGGTTTTGATAGGCTGGATACCCCAGTGCTGGATTCATTTGCCAGAGTTTGGCTCCCTCTGGAGAACCCCAGGATTTAAAATAGAACCTGTAGGAGGAACCAAGATGGCAGCATAGGTAAACACCTG
>NW_005285212.1:0-488 GCF_000412655.1 Myotis brandtii
CTGAACAATAAAGATTTAATTAAAAAAAATAAAACAATGTAAGCATATTATTTCCTTGCTTAAACATCTTGAAAGGACTTTTTTTTACATAGACTGTTTCTTTTATTATTAACACTTTATGTTTTTAGAAGTTTTAGATTCACAGCAAAACTGAGTGGAAGATACAGAGTTCCCATATATCCCAACCCCCACCATCAAAATCCTGCACCAGGGTGGATGTTTGTTACAACCCATGAACCAACAGCTAAGTCCATAGCTGACATTACTGTTCACTCTTGGAGCAGAGATGGTATCTGTCTTATTCACTATTTTGTTCACTGTTGGTCCAATATTTTACACGATTTAGGTTTCCTAATACATACCAGGCACTCAAACATGGGTTGAATTATATTTATATTCACATTGTTTCTCGTATTGTCAGGAGGGTGTTTCCATTGGAAAGGTTTTAAAGGTCACCTCCTCCCTGACCACTTGGGCTCCTGTCTCCC
>NW_005285213.1:0-488 GCF_000412655.1 Myotis brandtii
GATAACAATTCAGACATTGCTATACACATTTAATGATCAACTTTTGATGGAAATTAAATTAACTTCGTGCTGTCCTACAAAATTTGAGAGCTGTGTTTGTTGTCATTCTTAGGGACTTTTCAGGGAGCCCAACTGTTGGGGGGTTTTAAGCAGCAAATGAGATCAGGAATCTTCCAGGATCATGGGTCAAGGAAGGGTCACAGAGCTTCCTAGTACCCATGGGGCAGGGGAGGGGGGTGAGATAAAATGCTTCTTCCTGATCGATTCCAGGCGCCTCTAGAATTAGAGAATTTCAGAGCACAGGTTTTTCCCAAATGACCATCTAGCTAGAACAAGGGATGGATCCGAGCAGATGGTTTGAGCCCGGGAGGTCTCATATCGGCTTTTGAATCCAGTTGGCTTCCTCCAGTAGTGCTGTCTCAGAAACTTCTATCCCCTGAAGTTCTCACTGTTGGTTGCTGAATGCTTGTTGAAGAAATACTTTCAGA
>NW_005285214.1:0-488 GCF_000412655.1 Myotis brandtii
AAATATTAAAGCAAGTAATAATATAGATGGTACAAAGGTAAAGCACTCCGAGGCCCAAACTCCTGCCCCACCACACACAGCCACTCACATGGAAGGATAGATGACACTCTCTGGGGTCCTTTGCACAGACAGGATGATGGAGCCATAGTTGTTAATGTCCACCAGTGCCACCAAGGTCACCAGGAAGGCGGGGAAGCCTGTGGACAGCAAAGAGTGAAACTCCATCTCCCACCCTGTGAGGCTCACCCCTCCCCTGCCTTCTGGTGAGCCTGAGGATGGGGGAGGGGGAAGGAGGCAGTGAGGAAGCTGCCAGAGAGCTGGGTGGAGAAGCACAGCCAGGTGCCTGGTTTGGCCAGAAGCCAGGGCAGGTCTGGGGGCCCACCAACACCCTGCACCAACTTACCCCAGCCCACAACGCTCAGCTTGAGCAGGTAGCCAGGGACGTAGGTGCCGAAGACCTCCACCACCAGTCGGTAGAGGTTGTAGCC
>NW_005285215.1:0-488 GCF_000412655.1 Myotis brandtii
TCTGCTCATCAGCTGACCTTTGCTAACAGAGGCATGATCTGCCTTCCCTAAGCCATGCTCTTGGTGCCTTTACTTTTTCCCAGGCCGGTTCTTCTGCCTAGACTGTCCTCGCTTCCTCACCCCTCTCCAAACCCCCCTCACCCACAAACAACATGCTCCCCTCGGTGACTGCACTAGCTTAGTCATTGTGTAGTCCTTGCTAAACCCCGCCTGTGTCAACAGTTATCAGTCCTATCTCTGAGTTCACATAACCCTGTGGGTCATTTCTAGAAGATCAGTTCTTACTGTAGCTGACAGGATCCCCCCACCCCCCAAGAAAAAGCCATCTCATTCAATCACTCACGGGCTCATGTTGGAAGTTCTCATGTTATCCATCTGTCCTCTCTCTGAAATTTTCATCCAGGACGAGCTTAATCTGTGAATCGCCTGTACCAAGCTCAAAGTAGTCGCCTTGGTGCTGGATGAAGTAGGGAGGGCCGTACTTTGAG
>NW_005285216.1:0-488 GCF_000412655.1 Myotis brandtii
AATTAAGGTTTGAGATGGGATTTAATGATTTATTGAATGCCAACATTTTAAATACTAGAAATGGTGATTGGAAGAAAAAGTGGAAGATGTTTAAGAGAAAAACAGATGTTTTCCTGCCTGAAATGATTTAAATATACCCCTACAAGGAGGAATTGATTAGAATAATCCTATTTTTATCTATGCTGACACACTGGAAGTGACTTGATATTGACTGATCTAGAGATGGAGATAGTATTTATATGGAAACACTTTCATCTCAAACTGACAATAACTTCTAAGCTCGCCTGGGTCAAGAGAACCTTCTCCAAAGAGCAAACTATGCCTGATCTTGTCATGAAAGGGTAAAAATAGGCCATTTTCTTTGGAAATTATGTTGTGATTTGCATCTGCTATGCACAGAATCCCTATTTACTGTACAGGTTGGTGGATTTCGATTATTCAATTTCATGTTTTGTTCCCTCAAAAACTAATTTGTTAGAAAACAATGC
>NW_005285217.1:0-488 GCF_000412655.1 Myotis brandtii
CACTCGGGCGGTGTCATGCCCACGCCCCCAGAAGGCGGGGTGCCCCACCCCCAGCCCAGGGCCCCGTGGGGCCATGTGGGAAGCAGCTCGGATGCCGCCCCCCGATCCGTGACCCCCTGGTTCCTAGGTCGTCGCTCAACCACTGAGCCACGCAGGCCGGGCAGGGAGGCAGTCTTAGCTGTGAACGGAACGCACCTGCTGAGGCCTGTCCCCACCTGTTCCCATCTGTCCCCACCTGTCCCCCGCTCTGCTGGGGCCACCCAGCCGAGAACACAGTCCTGCTGTGAGTGGCCAGCTGGACGGGCGCACAAACTCCCTCGTGCAGACAGACGCGCCCTTGCCTGCCCACGGGACCGGCTGCCTTCCATGCTGGAGACCCCTCTCCCGGCCCTCGAGGGGCATCCCCGGCCCCCCCACCTGAACAGAGAGCTCCCCCTGTAGGAAGACTCGCATGCATGATGTTCACAGTGATGAAGAGACTCCGAGAG
>NW_005285218.1:0-488 GCF_000412655.1 Myotis brandtii
AAAAAAAAAAAGTCACGAAGAAACAGAAAAGTTTAGCCAACTCACAGGAAGAAAAAGAAAATTGGCAGAAATGCTCCCTGAAGAAGTCCAGACATTGGACTTACTAGATTAAAAACTTTAAATCAACTATTCTATATAGTATGCTCAAAGTGCTAAAGGAAACCATGAACAAAGAGCTAAAGGAAACCAAGAGAATAATGTATATGAAATGTATATAAAAATAATGTAAAAGGAGATGGAGATTATTTAAAAAGGAAGGAAATAAAAATTCTGGAGCTGAAAAGTACAATATCAGAAATGAAAAATTCACTAGATGGGGGTTAGAAAGCATATTTGAGAAGGCAAAAGGAAAAAATCATTAAGTGTAAAAACAAGACAATTAAAATTATCCAGTCTGAACTTATATGCATATATGCAGAGTCCATGAACAAACAATAGTGAGGGGAAGGCCTAGGAAGGGGGCAGGAGTGAGGTGGAGGAGGTCAAGG
>NW_005285219.1:0-488 GCF_000412655.1 Myotis brandtii
ATTTATTCCATAGTTAGAAGGCACTTTTCAAGATTATCTTTCCTAGTTCTGTTATACAGGTGAGGAATAGCCAAAGAAAAAATTTATTAAACATTATTGCCTCAGAGAACCTTATCAGTAAATAAAACATCAGTCTTGGGGCATAAATCTATTTAAAATATATTTGGAATCCACATTTTCTTGTTTTGTGAGGTCAGAATCATCCTTATGATAATCAGTAACCCTGGGTCGCTATTATTTTCAGGAAGTTTGTTTGCCTGAATGACAACATTGACCATAATCATAAAGATGCCCAGACAGTGAAAGCTGTGCTCAGGGACTTCTATGAATCTATGTTCCCTGTACCATCCCAGTTTGAGCTGCCAAGAGAGTATCGGAACCGTTTTCTTCATATGCATGAACTGCAGGAATGGTAAGTGCTCATGGTTCATATATGTATGTGTGTGTTTTTTGTTTCAGAGTGATGAAATGTCTTTTTATTAACATAC
>NW_005285220.1:0-488 GCF_000412655.1 Myotis brandtii
AGTCACTCAATGGATGTTTGTTGAATGAATGCATGGTTTAATGAGTTCGTGCTGGTGGTTAGAGGGAGAAAGTTTTGGGTCTGAAAACTCAGCATGGCCAGGGATCTGGAAACAAAAACAGAATTGCCCTTTCCCTACACTGTGTTATCCAAGTGTTGACTAAGCAGGTGTAGCTATGTAAATTTAAATTAACTAAAGTTAAATAAAATTTAAAATTCAGTTCCTCGATGATATTAGTGATGACTGTGTTGGACAGTACAGATTATGGAGCATTTCCATCGTTGTAGAAAGTTCTTTGGGACAATAATGCAAGAAGCAAAGGAGACTCTGGAACTCAGGGGTAAGAACCTGACCCTCCATAGAGCCATCACTGGAGTCCCAGGTGATTAGGAGGAACGGAAACCAAAGAAATAAAAGAAGATCCAACAAGACCTCCACCAAAGGCTTGAACATTGGGAGGAAAACTTCTAGAAAAGGTGGCTAAAAAA
>NW_005285221.1:0-488 GCF_000412655.1 Myotis brandtii
GCAAACCAAGGACTCAGGGCGGGAGGGAGCCTTCCTCAGCGCCCGCACAAACACACAGGCCTCACAGGACAAGGAAGCGCACCTACACCCACCGAGGGGCCAGTCCCTCACCAGCAGGACTTCCCTTCCTTCTAGAAACAGGGTTGAGTAGCCATACGCGTGTGCCTGGCTCCTCAACAGGTTTATCCCACCACCCGGGCCCAGGGCCGTGGAGAAGGAGGCTGGCGTCTCCCACCTGAACAGCTTCGCTGCCCCGCGGCCACGGAGGTGAGGCGGGCGTGGGAGCTGCCCTGCGCACTCTGCCCTGCGGGACGCCCACCTGGGTTGGTGTAGAGCTGGCTCTCCACGGTCTGGCCGATGCACTGCAGCTTCACCGCCTGCAGCGTCTCGTCCACGTGCAGGAGGGTGGGCAGGCTGCCCAGCGTGTCCTGCACCAGGTTGGCCACTTCCCGGACGTCGAAGAGCTTCAGCAGCTCCGAGTACACGGC
>NW_005285222.1:0-488 GCF_000412655.1 Myotis brandtii
AAAAAAAGAGACAAGAATACGTTTTTGGCTGTTGCAGCTGGAAGGATTAACTTGCTATTTGTTGAGAAAAACTATGAAAGAAGGAATTGGGGGAGGAAAGAGCAGGAGTTTGGTTTCATACTGTTAAGCTTGAGATGTGCACGAGACAGCAAGCGTGGAAAAGTGAGAAAGGTCCCAGATAAGAGTCCAAAATTGACAATAAATTTTAGGCTGGTGGCAATCAAAACCTAGGATTCAAGAAGGTGTAGATGATAAAGTCTGAAAACTAGATGTGATCTCCAATCAGGAGCCAGTGTAGACACGGCAGAAAAGAGGTCCAAGGCTGAGCACTGGGGCAGGCAGTGGTTAGAGGCTGAGCAGACCCAGAGTGGGTGGGGTGTTTTTTCTCATACCAACCAATTCTCCTACTCTCCAGCCCCAGTAGATGGCTTGCAATCCAATTTAATTCTGACACTAACTACTGCTTCAAACTCCACAGGTGTAAGGGC
>NW_005285223.1:0-488 GCF_000412655.1 Myotis brandtii
AAAAAAAAGCATCTTGACATTTCTCTTAAAAGGAAAAGATGGGCTGCATTTTGAGTTCTGTACATGGCTTCTCTAGATAATGTATTGGGTGCTTACCATGTGTCAGTAATTCTTCCAGCTCTTTATCAGCGTTGTCTTGTTTAATCTTCCCAATAACAGTGTGGGGTAGTAATAGCATCTCCTTTTTATAGATGAAGAAATTAGGGCTTGAAGACATTTAGTCACGCTGCACAGCCAATAAGCAGTGGCATGATGGGAAAGCCCATTTCATTCATCATTACAAGGAATTGTTTCCCAATGCAAAACATGGGCAAAAAGATAGTGAAAAGACAGCTGCACTACAATAAATAGAATATTTATTATCCCTCACCTCCTGAGACCTTTATTCATAATATGGTAGGAAGAGGCAGAGGTGGGGATGGGTGGAGCCAGGTGTCCAAGCTGTGGATTTGTGTATTCTTCCTCATGGTAGACTAGAGAATATGCAA
>NW_005285224.1:0-488 GCF_000412655.1 Myotis brandtii
ACAAGAGGGCAAATAATACAACTCATCTCTTTTAGGAAAATAATTTGTAACCAGATATAAATACAAATTGTATGAGATCTGAAGTTTGTATAATTTGGGGAGCCTTCTTAAAAAAAATAAGTACAAAATTAGGTATGAAAATAATGAGAAAATAAATAAAAAATAATTTCAAAATTTTAAAAGCTGATAAAAACCACAAACATCACAATATTCAGGAAAAATATTATTAGTATTATGATTAATTACCTGATATACCTCAATAAGACATTTTTCGTACACTGATCACCTCTTCATATAATAGCAATTTTATTTTCAAGAGAAAGAACAAAAATAATTTTGTCTTCTCTCTCTATGGCTGGGGAAATTACTTTTATTATTCATAGTTTAGAAAAGTTTCTTTCAGCTTCACAATTCCTTACTGGTAATAGCACATCTGCAACTTCCTCCAACATTTTTGCTCAGGAGGTACTCCTAGCCTGGACAAGCCC
>NW_005285225.1:0-488 GCF_000412655.1 Myotis brandtii
TGCACAAATTTCATGCATCGGGCCTCTAGTATATATACTAGTATATAATTGAAATGATATCTTATTCATCCATAAAAATAGAGAATATCTTGCCCTTTGGGACAACATGGTGGATCTTGAAGGCATTATGTGAGGTGAAATAAGTTACAGGAAGCACAGATACTGTATGATCTTACTTATATGTGAGATCAATAAAACTCATAGGAACAGAGAGTAGAATAGTATTTATCAGGGGTTTATGGGTAGAGAAAATTAGATGTTGGTCAGAGGGTACAAATATTCAATCATAAAATGAATAATTTCCAGAACTCTAAAATACAATATGGTGAGTATTGTTTATGATCCCGTATGGCACACTTGAAAGTTACTATAAGATTAGAGCTTTAATTTTCTCACCATAGCAACATTGTCATTCTGTTAGGTAAAGGACATGTTAACTACCCTTATTGTGGTGAACATTTCACAATATATATGTGGATAAAATCATC
>NW_005285226.1:0-488 GCF_000412655.1 Myotis brandtii
TTAGGACCAACTTCTAGAAAAACATATTTCTTAGGGGAAGAAAGAATTCCCTTTATAAAGCTTTATCTTCTTTAAAAAAAATAGGCAAGTGTCCAGGATACCATGTATCCCCAAGAGGAAACGAAATGAAACTGTCCCATAACAGCAAGGACGCCTCCCACCTCTGCCCACAACTGGCTGCCCAGCTCCACACGATGGGAACCCGAAGAGCTGCCTGCAGCCTCTCTCCACCCCAGCGGGGCAGGTTTCACCCCCAAACCAGGGTCCCCGGCTGGCGGCCCCTCCCCGGGGAGCAATCCTTTCCCCCCAGCCCCACCCCAAGCGAACCTTCCTTCTCCCCACCTCCTTCGCAAGCAACACCGCAGTTGGCAAAGGTCACCCCAGGTCTTTCCAGGACTTCGGTTGAAGGGAACCTATTTCACCAAATAAATGGAAAACATGCCGAATCGCAGAGGGCCCCTCAGCTCCGCGGGTGCACAGTGGGCCTT
>NW_005285227.1:0-488 GCF_000412655.1 Myotis brandtii
TCTCTCTCTCAATGAGATAGTCAAACAAATGCCATGCTCCAGAGCCTCCGATTCTGATGAGACTCAGTGGGGCCAGGGAGCAGAGGGCAAGAGAGAAGGCAGCGTCTGTGTGTGGTGGGAACACCATCCACAGCTAGGTGATCCCGAGTGGACAACCCTGCCTTGCATCCATCTCTTGGGGCTTCCATATTCCACTACAGCCTCGGCTGCAGCACTGTCCCCTTCGGCCTCTCGGTGTTACTCTTTAGGTTTCTCTCCCTCACAGGCCTTCGTGTTTCCAGGCTTCATCCTCTGGAAATCCGAGCATGCGTATTTACCCACTGGATGTCATTTCTGGAGAGGTCTCATCCTTTGGAGGTTTCAACCCCAGCACTGCCACTTCCTTGCTGTGTGACTGTGGCTGAGTTACTTAACTGCTCTGGGCCTTAGCTTCCTCGTCTGTATAATGGCGATAACAATAACTCAGACCCCAGGGGCTCGCTGGGGAG
>NW_005285228.1:0-488 GCF_000412655.1 Myotis brandtii
GTCAGTCCATGAGATCATTTAGAGATACCAGTGGAATAACTCCTGATACATGCAAGTATTTACAGATTTGAAGACAAAGTCAAGAGTTTCAAAGACCATCAGATTTTTAGTCTATTGACTGTACTGTACTTTTATAAATAAGAAATTACCTAATTTTATAATGGTTTCATCTTCCATATTTCTTTGAATGATAACTAATCAGATCACAGAGAAGCAGATAGAATGCTAATCCACATAAAAGCTTTCTAAATAGCTCAGGTTACTGAAAAAAGGACTCTCAGATCTGAAATTTATTATTCCAACCAATGATTTTAGTCATATGAAGTGTGGAAAGAGTTTTTGGGGTAAGAATAACTTGAAAAAATTTTTAGGGGAATTTAAATAGTTTAATTCTTAGTTTGCAGTTCAGACATTATGACAGAAAATAAGAATCATGTAACAAAATATAAAACAAATGAAATATTAGATAAATCTAATTTTATTGAAAT
>NW_005285229.1:0-488 GCF_000412655.1 Myotis brandtii
GAAGTAGGCCTTATTGTAAAAGAACATGAATGTTATCATCAAAAGACCCAAGTTCAAGTTCTAGTTCAAATTCTTATTGACTGTAATACTGTATACAAGTAACTTATGCTCTCCAAATTTTAGTTCACTCATCTCCAAATTGAAATATACTAATCCCCCTCGTATCCACAATTTGCTTTTCGTGGCTTCAGTTACCTACAGTCAACCATGAACTGAAAATATTAAATGGAAAGTTCCACAAACAAGTAATTCGTCAGTCCTAAACTGCAGGCCAGTCTAAGTATTGTGATGAAACCTTGCACCAGTCTGCTCCATTCTGCCTGGGAAGTGAAGCTTTGTCCAGTGTGTCCACCCTGTATACACTCCATTAGTCACTTAGTTATCAGGTCAACTGTGGAGGTGGCATAGTGCTTGTGTTCAAATAACCCATCTTTTACTTAATAATGGTCCCAAAGTGAAAGAGTAGTGATGCTGGCAATTAGAATATG
>NW_005285230.1:0-488 GCF_000412655.1 Myotis brandtii
AGGCTCAGGCAGCCGTGAGCCCCAGTGGCTGCGAGGCTGTGAAATGGTGTTTGAAGCAAGTTTACTGAGCAAGTCTTCCCTGGCTAGTTGCTGGCTCTAAACCTAGAGTCAATGAGGTCAGACTGAAGAGCCATCACTTTGGGGCAGAGCTCTGGGGAGTCTTTGAAGAAGGAGAATAGGAATATTCTATCAAAGGCACACCTTGAGCAACATAAAGGGTAAAAAATGTGTCTGTGTCTGGGGCTTACGAAAACCACATGAGAAGGAAAACATCTACTTCTGAAATTAACTAAACTAACCAGAAATTCATAAGAAAAACCAAAGTGCCTTGATTCAATTTCTAGTTAATTTAACAAGTTCCACACTCTGACATGGGGAAAGCAAAGCATAGGCCATTCAGCTTTAAGCAAAAGTTGCATGAAACTATTTACCAAGTTGGCTGGAAACATTTGTTTCAAACTTAAACATCTTTCGGATAAAAATAACCT
>NW_005285231.1:0-488 GCF_000412655.1 Myotis brandtii
AAGAAAGAATGTGAGGGCTACTCCTTAAGCAGCTTATATTAACTGTATGAGGACTTCGCTAATGAGTTTGCCGGAAAGACCTACAAGTGTACTAGTGACATCTGGTCATTGATGCTGGTTCTGGGAAAACCCTTCCCGGTTGTGTGAGCTGGTCACTCACTGACTGGACTAACATGGTCTCTCTGAGTAACAGTTGCTCTTACAGATCCTGGGAGGACGGAGATGGAGCGGGGATCAGGAAAAGCCATCACTGTGTGCACATGGCAGCCATCTGAGGCGCCCACTGCTCCTCACAGCGTGAGTTCACTTCCCTTCCCCACACTCCTGCCCTCCAGAATCATGTGGAGGAAGCACACATTAGGCACGTAAAGACAGACCATCTGTTTTCCTTCTCTGCCAAGAGAGAAATTCCTTATTAAAATGAAAGCCCTGGGTCATCGTAGGAAGCAGAAAGCAAAGATAAATGTCTTTCCTCCCCTTCCCCCCCC
>NW_005285232.1:0-488 GCF_000412655.1 Myotis brandtii
GCTCAGTGGATAGAGCATCAGCCCATGGACCGAAGGGTCTCAGACTCGATTCCGGTCAAGGGCATGTACTGATTGTGGCTTGATCCCTAGCCCTGGTCAGGATGCTTGCAAGAGGCAACCAATCAATGTTTCTCTGTCTCACTCCCTCCTTTCCACTCTCTCTAAAAATCATGGGAAAATATCCTCGGATTAGGACTAACAAAAACAAAAAAAAACACACAAATAAAACCACAAAAAAACTTAATGATCAAGCTTTGTTTAGTTGAACTCCTGAAAAGCTC
Organism: Myotis brandtii; assembly: GCF_000412655.1. Taxonomy (NCBI): domain Eukaryota; kingdom Metazoa; phylum Chordata; class Mammalia; order Chiroptera; family Vespertilionidae; genus Myotis; species Myotis brandtii. The sequence continues at coordinate 282 of NW_005285232.1, forward strand.
TGGCTAGAATGATCATAAATCCTGGTTGTTTTAAAATACTGTAGGAGAGTCCTTTTTGCTGATTTTTCTTTTTCAAATGCAGAATATTTAAAATATGATATTGCATTAGGTAAGACCAACCAACCCAGCTCCTTGTAGCTCTCTATCTCTTGCTTTGGTCAGATCACATGTATTTACCTGCACTATGAACAGGGATGATGCTCAATG
>NW_005285233.1:0-488 GCF_000412655.1 Myotis brandtii
TTGAGATTTTGAAACTTAAGGACAACCAATAACAAACAGCCAACTAAGTTTCCCAAATAAGGCAACTGCTTAAGCTGTAGCCACACAAATAATGTACCTGCTTTGCTTCTGCATCTGCTCTATAAAAGCCTTTCTTCTACCTCCTATTGGTAGAGCACCCACTTTCAGTTCAATGCTGCCTGATTTGAATTGATGTATGCTCAAATGAACTCTTCAAAATGTTAATGTACCTCAGTTTATCTTTTAACAGTAGTGTGTAATAATTATTATAATAATACTGTGCTATTATTATTGTGTGAAGGGAACAAGCCCCTAGAAGGCAGAGATGATATATTATTTATGTAATTATTTAATAACTAAAGACCAGGTGCATGAAATTTGTGCTTGGGGGGCGGGGTGTCCCTCAGGGTGGCCTGTGCCTTCTCATAATCCCTTGGGTAGGGTCCCTAGTCCTGGCCAGTGATCAGGGCCTATCAGGGCTTTCCTTC
>NW_005285234.1:0-488 GCF_000412655.1 Myotis brandtii
ATATGTAATACCTTAATCAATAAAGAAAAAAAATCAGCCTTTTTCTATGAAATTGTTAATTCATCCATATAGATTAAGTTCAAGCCAAACTAATGGTATTTTCCCTTCAGCTTCATACAGGTAATGCATATTTATTGAAAAATTTCTTTTTTTTTTTTACAAAAAATTATTATCTTTATTTATTGATATAGAATTGAAAAATTTCTTACAATGGTGAAATCAAGACTCCAAATTACAAAACATGATGGCAGCTGAGACTTATAAAGGTTATTCTGTATACTATATAACAAAGTAGAAAGCACTGTGTTTATCCAGCCTGGGAGTTGTAACTGAAGATCAATCAAGGAATAAGATCCCCCAGGAATTAATAAAAAATTCAACAGTAAAATCCTGAAAGTGTTCATTCTGCTTTCATCTTTCTTTTTCTCTTGAGGAGAAAATGGCTAAAAATTAGGCAAAGCATTGAGATTTTTGTGCCTAAGGTTTAA
>NW_005285235.1:0-488 GCF_000412655.1 Myotis brandtii
CAGCTGTGGTGTGAAAGCATTCATAGACAGTATGTAAATACATGGGTGTGGCTGCATTTCAACTAAATGTCATTTACAAAAGAGGTGGCCAGCTCCTGGCCATAGTTTGCTAAACACTGGTCTAAAATATGCACTAAAAACTAGTTTTCTTCATAAAGCACATTAATCAGATCCATTGGTCTTAGATCCCTTGTCAAGCAGTTTGCCAGTCTAAAATCATCACCAGACTCTGTGGAAAAGTGTGCGTTAGTCAATTAGTGATGCCAATAGGTGTGTTAAATGGCAGATTGGTAGATGTGAACTTTGAACTTTAATTTTGATTTGAGGGTAAGAAATGAAGAAGCATCATTTCTCTTCAGATAATCTAAAAGCAAAGTAGCATATACCTTTAATTGAGCAATCGGATTCAACCATGCATGCATTGCAAGAGGGAATATCAAAAATCTAGGCTGGAGATGAGTGGATTAGAAAACTGTGGTACATCTACA
>NW_005285236.1:0-488 GCF_000412655.1 Myotis brandtii
CTCTCTTGTAACACCCGACACCCTTCCTCTAACAAGGTCAAAAGCTCCCCAAAGGATGTTGTATAAGCTTGTGAAACCTGAAGATGCCACGCCAACAAGACCGCAGGTCGCAGGCATGGCAGCCCACTCTGCAGAGTCACAACTGCAGCTCACTTTACGCTGACAGAGCTTCTTGCCACAACTCTCCCCCTCTGCTCCGGCCCCCCGCCCCCCAGAACGGGAAAGGATGGGTTTCACAGGATGTCTGGCACTGTTGTCTTTAACACGAAGCTTTGTCCGGTTCCTGGACCGCCGCGGGCTCGGGATGGAGCACCTGGGTTTTGTAGCATCAGCGCTGGCTCCTCCGCCGGTGACTTCAGCCCGTGCTTGGCTGACCCTTGGACGGCCACGACCCTTCCCACCACGGAGGCCGCCTTCACTCCCCCTGCCCGGCTGAATTCGGTCCCGGCGGGGTCCCGGCACATCCCCACCCGCGGGGATGGCGACAC
>NW_005285237.1:0-488 GCF_000412655.1 Myotis brandtii
TACAGTCTTCAAAAAGTACCCTCCAGTGAGGATGAACTGCTATTGCTGGTATTCCAGGCATGTCACCTAACTCCCCTTCAATGCCTGCCGCACAGTAAATGTGTATATTTCACTCCTCTATGAAGTGAAAATTCCTAGAAGGTGAGAACAAAGCTTTCCTTATATGCAGATCCTACCTCCCAGCCTAACGTCGATGCCTCCGCACACGGTGACAGCTCGCGAACAGCAGGAGAAAGGAGGTCACCGGCTACTTACAAACAGTAGGTTAGACCCTCCTGGTCCCCGAAAGACGAAGGCTGTGCATTTAGCAAATCCTCTGCTCGTTTTAGTGTGACGTGTTGCTTCTGAATCATCGCAAACACAAGTGTAGCAACTCTCAGTCAACCAGAACATTTAAGAAGAACACACAGCACCCTGAGAGAATGCAAGTTCATGGGAAATACACTTCACAACAGTGATGCCACCTGGGGAAGTGACTTGGATCAAAA
>NW_005285239.1:0-488 GCF_000412655.1 Myotis brandtii
GTGCACCGGGTCTCTAGCAATATATAATCACCTTTAACCATCTTTGTGTAAGCACTGAATTATTAGAATAAAGCATAACAAAGAAATGCTAATTTAAAATATTTTCATATCTACTTTTTAAAAGGACATAATGTGGAACAAGATTTAAAGAAACACAAATACCTTTGTTTGGAACGTTTGTCACTATTTTTGTTTGTCAACCATGTTTATCTAACTCCGTCTCTCCTTGTCTGCTCTTCTGAGCTGGGACAAAGCAAAGCTTCATCGCTCTTTCTCAGTGATGCTGTGGAGTCCCCTAGGCCTTCAACGTGGTCTGAGTCAAAGAGCCAAAGCCTACAGGATGCAGCTTGTCTTCTGTTCCCAGCACTGATATGCTGGTGACTGCTCTTTGCCAAACCAAGGCCTCCAGGAACCTTATTCTGAGCTCTGATCACCTCTCTGCCTAATTTTCTTTCTCTGTGCATCAGGAGGGACTGCTTTGTCTGTAC
>NW_005285240.1:0-488 GCF_000412655.1 Myotis brandtii
CAGTATGAAAGGTGTTACCTAAAACCATTACAAAGGCATACTAGATCTAGTCAAGATGGCACAAGTGTCCAATTTAACCCACCTTCTATACTCCAAGTATATGGTAATGACAGATAAAATATAAGAGAGGAAAACCAAATCAACAAAGCAACAAAAAGCGAATTCAAAAGCAATATAATATCTGTTTGAACCAAAAGAACAGCAGAAAAACAGCATGTTAAGATTCGCTGAAGCCACAGCTCTGCTAGGTTCTCTGTTTGTAAGCAGCAAATGTAACCAGGAGTTGTTCCTATGTGGTATTAGGAACTGAAAGTCCTTCTTTAAAGATAAGGTACCAGAGGAAAGTTCATTGCTAGAAACTAGAAGCAGAGTTGGCACTCCCCATTTTAAAAAAATATGTTTTCATTTGTAATTTGTAATGGTTTTATTGACTTTTAGAAAGAGAGGAAGGGAAATGGGGGGGTGGGGAGAGAGAGGGAGAGAGAAAT
>NW_005285241.1:0-488 GCF_000412655.1 Myotis brandtii
GTGGGGACCAGGCAAGAGGACGTAGAAGAATTTGAGATCAAGCCCAACCCATCGCAGCTAAACTGTGCACAGAACAGGCCCCCGCCGAACGTATTTATGGTGCTTTGGCAAGTTTTACGAATTCCCTCGAGTCCCCTTTTCCTTGTGTTGCTGCGCTTTATGGAAACGTATTTCATCCCTTTAAGAAAGCACAGGCTATGATTAGGGATATTAAGGGACTTTTAAAACTTAAATTAATGGCCTGGTACGCTGTAAAACAACTCAAACTTGTGTAAATTTGTATTCAGGGATTTTCAAAAATTGTAAGTTATTGGCGCGATGGGCTGTAACAAGACTTTTGAAAACTGTTCTGCTCCGTTATTCAAATCTTTACGGTGCGGCTTATGGACAGGTTGCCAAACACGATGCCCCGCTGGTGGGCGCATGGTAAACTCACAACATGCGTTAGCCCTCGGTCAAGAGGGTGGCTGATCACCCAGCAGGCACAC
>NW_005285242.1:0-488 GCF_000412655.1 Myotis brandtii
TATTGGTATTATTATAATTTTATTGTTGGAATTTCTGGGGGAACCTCCAATAAGTAGAATTTCATATCCATAGATCATCAAAAGGGTGAGAAATGAAACAAAGCGTGAATATGGAGGGTAAAGTATTTTTTATTATTGGCTTTTTGCCTGAGGGTTTACTAACCCACCCAGAACCCTAGAATTAAGCTTATTTACATTTCCCCACTCCCAAACCACAGTAGCACATCAGACAGCCCCTGCACGAACTTATGGCTTGGAGAATGTTTGGTCTCTGTAGCCAGGGACACTTTCAAGAGAAAGAAGAGAGTGCAACAGAGGCAAAAATGTCCAGTTACTCTTCCTGAATTTACTTCTAGGACAAGTCGTTTGACCTCCCAAGAGGCAGAAAGAAGGGAAATCCCAATTTATAATTGAGCTCCATTCACAAGAAGGAAAAACGGGAAAAGGCAATCTTACCAAATAGCATCACTATTATCATCAGACTCCCC
>NW_005285243.1:0-488 GCF_000412655.1 Myotis brandtii
CAGGTTCATCTTCCTCATTTCAGCTCTTCAATATTAGATAACCACGAGTTTTGCTGCTTGGCCCACTTTTCTCCCTAAGCAATGTCATCTGTGGTTATGTGGGAAAATATAGAGAGATGGCTAAAAATCTGTTTCTCTGGCTGAGGCATTACTTCTGAGCTGCAGATCTTACTTCAACTGCTGTGCTAAAACTTTATTTTGGGTGTCTTAGAGGCACCTTTATTTAAACATGCCCTTGTTTAAATAGGTTATTTTGCCCTTCTTCCTTCATCAAGCATGGACACTTGCATTTACACAGTCCGTTTCTGGTGGCACCCGTCCCAGTGGGTAACATCACCACCCACCCCCATCTGGTGACTGCTGCCTCCTCTCCCTCACTACTCACATTCTGTGTATTTCTACTTCCTGTAGATTAAACAACTCAAGCATTCATTGAATTCATCAAGTCCATTTCATCTTAATTATCACTATAAAAGCCTACTCTACCT
>NW_005285244.1:0-488 GCF_000412655.1 Myotis brandtii
GGTGTCTGAGCCCGTCTCCCATGTGCACAGTGGGTTTCTTTGGTGGCTCCCACCCCCAGCCTGGCCTGGGGCACCCAGATGGGCATTGTGGGGCAGCAGGGCAGCTGGCACCTGAGCGCTATGTCGGGGAGGGTGGACAGGAACACCTGCGCCTCAGAAGAGTTCCGGCCGTGGCTGGACACCGTCAGTGTCACAAGAAACTGGTCGTAGTCACTGCTGAGAGAGTCCACTGCGAAGGACAGGGTGGGCGCCCCGGCATCCAGGCTGCGTGCAGAGGGCCCAGCGAAGCAGGGGCGCCCGGGGGCACTGGCTGGGGTGCACGCCCAGTGATACCTGTGGGGAAGCGATGGAGGGGCTGACGTGCCGGCTCTGGTCAGTTAGCGACCGTGGTGTCACCAAATGGCTTTCCTGGGGGGCCTGCCAGGGAGCAGCGGATGGTTCTCAGGGATGCATGTTCCAGGTTACCGACGTGGACGGTGTCCGTGGAG
>NW_005285245.1:0-488 GCF_000412655.1 Myotis brandtii
TGAACACATCAACGTAGGGAGGCTGGTGCTCCCAGAAAGAAAATGGAAGGTCTGTGCACACACTCCCCCCATACCTTGCCCTGTCTATCTCTTCCATTTAGCTTTCTTGAGTTGTACCCTTTATAATAACCTGACAAACATGTAATTTGTCCTCTTGATTTCTATGAGCCATTCTAGCAAATTATCAAACCAAAGGAGAGGGTCAGGGCAATGCCTGACTTATAGCTGCCCAATTAGAAGTACAGTTCGCAACCTGGGATTTGCAATTGTTAACGCAAGTGAGAGCAGCCTTCTGGCATTGAGCCCATTACCTTGTGGGATCTGGCCCTAATTCCAGATAGACAGTGTCAGCCTGAATTGTAGGATACCCAGTTCAGGTCCACGGAGAACTGGAGAATTTCTCGATGGAGAACCAAACCACACATTTGGTGGCAGAAGTGGTATGTGAGTAGAGAAACAATTTGTTGTTTAACCATCATCTCTGGTTT
>NW_005285246.1:0-488 GCF_000412655.1 Myotis brandtii
AAAAAGTCCAGAAAATAACAAATGCTGGGGAGGATGCGAAGAAATTGGAACCCTTGTGCCTTACTGGGGATGTAAAAGGGTGCAGACCTATGGAGAACAGCATGGTGGTTCTTCAAAAATTCAAAATAGAAGTCCCATATGACCCAGCAATTCCACCTTTGGTATATACCCCAAATAAATGAGAGCAGGAACCTGAACAGTTATTTGTACACTCATGATCACAATAGCATTTTCTACAACAGCCAAAAGGTGGAAGCAATTCAAATGTTTATCAACAGATGAACAAAATGTGGTGTATTCAGCCTTAAAAAGGAAGGAAATTCTGAAATGTGCTACAACCTGCTGAACCTTAAATACAGAATGCTAAATGAGGATCCCACCATATGAATTCCCTACAGTAGTTACATTCACAGAAGCAGAAAGTGGAAGGGTGGTTGCCAGCGGCTGGGCGGTGGGGGTGGGGAGGGGAGGAGCGGGGGCAGCAGGAG
>NW_005285247.1:0-488 GCF_000412655.1 Myotis brandtii
AGGGGTTAGTAGGTTTGGTACCTACTAAGTCTAAACACACATACACCCTCTGCCACAGTCATTCCACTCTTGGGTACATACAGTAGAGAGATGAGTGTCTACCCAAGACATGTACAAAAATGTTCACAGCAGCTTTATTCATAACAACCAAAAGCTGGAAACAACCAAATGCCCACCAACAACAAAATGGATAAAGTGATTTATCACATAATGGAATGCTGCACAGCAAAAATAAGGAATGAATTATTCTATATATAGAACACTACACATGGATGAATCTCAAAGGCAATGATGAAAAAAGAAGCCAAACACACAAATCCCTATCTTTCTATCTATTTCTCCATATGTACAAGTCAAACAGGCAAAGCTAATTTATAGTGATGGAGACTGGGAAAGTGGTTACCTTTGGGGAGGGGGGAATACTGACTGGGAGAGAGCATAAGGGATCCTATCTTATATGGTTTGCAGTGCCCTGGCTGGTGTGGCTC
>NW_005285248.1:0-488 GCF_000412655.1 Myotis brandtii
GCATGCCCGCTTTCCCACCCAATCCACAGAAATGGTGATAACGTCCTTTTCTCCTGGTTTTCAAGGCAGCCGTACAAGAAGGCGGGCAATTGGCTCTGAACGACAGAATCGGGAGCTTCGTGATTGGTCACATCAGGGAGGCCTGGAAGCCACTGAGAACCGTTTACTACTTTGTTTATTCATTCAGTAAGTGCCTCTTAACCACACGCCATAAAGAAGGTACTGCGCCAATTTGATACGATATTTAAATTTTTCAATTTCACCAATTTGCTGAGATTGATGCTGAATAAGTCCCGCCCCTTGAAAGTGACGCTAATAAACCCGCCCCCTCCCCCCCATTCTTTCCGGCCAAGGCCACGGCTTTCTTGGCTGAGAACTTCACTAAAACCCGGAGAGAGGAATCCAGGCGGGCCCGGGGTAGTCGCAGAGCTGCGCATGCTCCGTCTCCCGGAGGTGGGCGCGGGTGGCCTGGACCAGTGGCTGCTTCC
>NW_005285249.1:0-488 GCF_000412655.1 Myotis brandtii
GGGCAAGGCTGTTTTCACTCTGGGTCTGCCCTCAGGGACGCCATTTCTCTCCATTATTGTGCTAAAGACCGCGATTATCCTCCCCATTAGCAAGCTTAATCCGCAGCCCTCTCCTACCCCAGAGGGTCCCCTGCCTCTCCCTCCAGAGGCTGCTCTCAGGCCCAGGCCCAGCCTGGAAGGTGGAAGAGGCCCCGAGCAGCTGTCCACCAGATGGATGGTCTTTAGCTGGAGGGCTGTTACATCTGCGGCAGCAGAAAACATCTGGCCGGTGGCCATAAAGAAGGGCTCTGATTTCTCTGCTCTGACGACCAAAAAACATTTGCTTCAGAATTGGGGGGATTTGTAATACATTCTGAAAACCTGTGAATTTTGGTCAAAAGTCAATTCCATCAGTAACGGCCTACTTGCAAAATGGAAACCAAAATTTGCAGTCTGTTATGCTTTCTTTTAAATCCTCACTGGCGGATTGATTTGGGGGGTGGGGAGGG
>NW_005285250.1:0-488 GCF_000412655.1 Myotis brandtii
AAAAATGATACTGTGTTTTAAAGTTAAAATTCCACTTGTTCATTGCTAGTAGTAGTGTACAGGAAAGTGATTAACCTTCTGCCTTGTATCCTACAACCATTCTATAATCACTATTAGTTCCAGAAGTGTTTTGTTGATTATTTTAGATTTTGTATATAGGTGACAATGTCATCTGTGAACTAAGACAGTTTCACCTCTTCTTTCCCAATATTATACCTTTTATTTCCTTGTTTTATTGCATGAGCTCAAATTTCTGGTACAATGTTGAAAAGGAGTGGTAAGAGGGAACACTTTTGCATCATACCTGATCTTATTGGGATAGCTTTGAGTTTCTTACAATTAAATATTATGTTACTTGAAGGGTTTTTGTAGATATTTATTTGTCAAGTTGAGAAGTTCCCCTCTAGTTTGCTGGGCACCTATCTAATAAAATAGTGATATGCAAATTAATCATCACTCCATCACAAAGATGGCGGCAGCCACGGAGC
>NW_005285251.1:0-488 GCF_000412655.1 Myotis brandtii
GACAGAGGGTAAGTCTGGGAAGGGAGCAGTGGGACTTTGGAAAGCAGGCTGGCCCCGGGGCAGGGAGCCCCCCACCCCCATCCCCCGCAGAGAGGCATCTCCCAGCATTCAGTCTCTGAGGCCCTCAGTCATCCAACACCTCCCGTTCCCCACCGCCCAGTGCGGCTGCTGCCCTGGAACTCGTACATATGCTTTCACAGTGGGTATTGTGATGCCCACTTTACAGCTAAAACTCAAGGTCAGAGAGGTTAAGTAATAGGCTCAAGGTCATGCACTTCCCAAGGGCCCAAGCCGGGCTGAGCATCTGTTTCAGGGCAGGGCGGGCAGCCATCCAGCCCTGGGGACAGTGGTCAGGTCTTGGGAGTTTAGGGCCAACAGAGCTGTCATAGCTCATTCAGGCCTCATAACCGCCCCTTCCCCAGCGAGGACTCCCAGGCTCAGAGAGGCACTGCTCCCTGCCCAGCGTGGCCCAGTCGGGAAGTACAAAA
>NW_005285252.1:0-488 GCF_000412655.1 Myotis brandtii
CCACGCATTGGGTTTTCAACACAGCAGCACTGAATGAAGGAACTTTTTCTCATGCAGTCCATGTAAATGTGTCTGCAATGTATATGTACATGTATATGTATATGAAAATTACAGTGTAAGTTCCCTGGCAATCAATATCTTTTTTAGTACTCTGAACATAAAAATTACCAACCACTGATGTTTAAAAACTCATTAAGTTATTTATAATCATACCACATGACAAAGCAGAAGTTAAAATGTTTTCAAGGACCAGAAACCCAATACCTAAACATCTGAAATGTTGAGCTGGCATAGAGGGAACCAAGTGGGTGATGTCCAGAAACCCACAGTTATTGTTATTACATAAGAAAACCTCCAACGACTTCTACATGACCTTCTGCAGACCAAGTGTGTCTTTTCATTCATTCATCACAGACGTATTAGTGCCTGTTACCAGCCAACCCTGTTGTTGGTTCTGAGAAGAATAAAAGCTGCCATTTGTGTGTGTG
>NW_005285253.1:0-488 GCF_000412655.1 Myotis brandtii
GCAAAGAGATATTTGGGTCATTTGGTTCGGGACTACTGTAAGCAAGGCCGCTCAGATCATTCTTGTATGTGTCTCCTGGGCACGAGTTTCTCGAGGGTGAATCCCTAGCCCTGGCCAGGTCACTCCACTTTCCAAACAGGGTCCACATATTGGCTCTCCCACAGGCAGTGGCTGACAGCGCTGGGTGCCTGCACCCAATGTTTGAGCTGGTCCTCGCATTCCTATTGCGTTCAGCTGAGCCTCTCCTACCCAGGGGGACCCTGCTCCCCCTTTCTGGTGTCCCCAACTATCAGCATCATGCTGGGTAAGAGTCGCAGAAATAAACTCCATGGAAACCAGGGCACTTACCCCACAGTCAAAGCAGTTGAAGGAAGAGTGGAAATAAGGCCGTGTTCCAAGCCCGTACATTTTTATAAACATTTCGGACATAAAGAGTCCTAAGAAAATGAATTCTGCATAGTCTACAAGGGCGAGGGGGAAACAGAGAG
>NW_005285254.1:0-488 GCF_000412655.1 Myotis brandtii
GCGGCTGTTCACAGAGACTTTCACGCGCAGGTGATGGTCGCTCCGGATGCAGTGGGCGCTATCAGCCGTTTCCGTGTCTGTCCGGTGGTTTGCACCCGATAAAGCGCGGGAGGAGGGAGCGCAGGGCCCACCGCGGGGGCGGCTGTGAAGTCAGTGAACAAGGTCAGGAGAGCCAAGCAGAGCGCTGGCCGCCCTCGGGGACCCCGGCTCAGGGTCAGGACAGGAGTCACCTGTCCCTCTCAGAGGGCTTGTCCACTGCACTGGACGCTGCTGCAATGGGCATCGTGGCACGTCTGGAGTTTCTGGGGTTACCCCTCGGGATGGAGGGCCCCCCTCGTGGGCAGGCCTGTCCGGAACAGCAGGGCCATGCCCGGCGCTGCCACAGCCACGGGGACAGGCCTGGCCGAGGCCGCTGGGGATGAGGACCCAGTGATTCCAGAAAAACCAGGGGAGGCGCATGAAGGGGACACCCCTCCCTCATCCGGCTT
>NW_005285255.1:0-488 GCF_000412655.1 Myotis brandtii
TTGAGCAATTACAATGTGCAGATACTCTGCTAGAGGTTTATATCTATGATCTTATTTTGCAGTCCTCACAACTCTGTAGGTACAACTGTCAGGCTACTTTGCAGATGAGCACATTGAGGCTTTAGAGAAACTCCATATTGCCTTAAGGTGATATCACCTGGATTCAGCTCTTGCATTTTGATTCCTGAAGGCAAGCACTCAACCAGACCATACTCCATGCCTCTGCCATGGCTGGGCAAAGTGTAGGTGTTTAAATCTTGGTTTTACAGCTAAGGATTAAGTTTTTAAAAGGTTAAAAAAGGTGGTTCACCTCTCAGACAGCTAGTTGTTGGTCACATTAGGATTCGAACCCAGTTCTTCCTGACTTCAGCATCTGTGTTTTTTCCACATGCCAAGGAGCTGAATTTAACCAGTTGTTCCCAGAGAAGGTGAGTTGGAGTAGGGATTTGAAGGAGGGGAGGAGCTCAGATGGACAGAGAAGCGAGAGA
>NW_005285256.1:0-488 GCF_000412655.1 Myotis brandtii
ACAGTGCATTCATTCAGTCAACCATACTTACTAAGCACCTTACTAATATTCTAAATGCTTTGAGTGTGACTGGCTGATTTTTTTACACAGGAAGATAAGAAATGAACACAGCAATTTTATTTGCATTAAAGTCTCTTCATACTAAGGGGGGGAGGGGACACATTCCCCCAAGTAACTTGCAAGGTATTTGTTATATCTTTTTCAGCTTTCCTCAGCTAGACGGCAGACACTTCTTTTAGAAACGTTAAAGGTGAAACAGACCATCCTGGACCCAATCCCTACTTCTTTGAAGTTGCCCATTGCTGTCAGTTGCTACTGGTTGCAGCACATGGAGGCCAAGGCAAAACTACATCATCTACAAGCCTTGCTGCTGGGGATGCTGCTGGGGCCCTTGCATGCCATAATCAACAGCCCTGGTAGGTATCTGGAAATTCCAGAAGTATATTTTTCCATGTTACTTACATATAACAAAGTTGTTTTTTTTAAAA
>NW_005285257.1:0-488 GCF_000412655.1 Myotis brandtii
AATATCCTTGGGTGAGGATTAACAAACAAACAAACAAGTTATAAGCAAATTTTTGACTGTGCAGTGAGTCAGGGACCCCAACCCCCACATTGCTCGAGGGTCAACTGTAATATAAAACCAACAGAGACTTTATAGGAAGGTAGAACACTTGGAGTGTAAAATTTTAACAAACATATAAACTCATTTACAAATAGGGAAAATATAGAGAGAAGAAAATGGAAGCTAAGGGAACTTAGTACAATTAGTTCAACAGTACTAACTGAACCGGTATTTGGGGGAGGGAAATATATTTTTCCCCTTGTGTTTTCAAACATTTTAGTAATCTGATTGTATAATTACTGCACACGATTTACATACTTTAAGTGTAGATGCAAGAAAGCATGAAGTCATATTGTAAGTAAACCCAAGGCAACTCTGACAGGAAAGGAGCGAGTATGGACCAGCAGCTAAAAGTGAAACCTGGGGTCCAGGTTACCTGGGTTCTTCCC
>NW_005285258.1:0-488 GCF_000412655.1 Myotis brandtii
CCTCTGAGATTCCTCAGTCTGTTCCATGCTTCTATGCCTCTACATTTTCTTTCATTGTATAAAAAATTGGTAGTATTAGATAAAAATATATATCAAATACATATATCTGGAATGAGAAATTCTTGGACAGTAAGTGGAAAAACAATAAAAAGCAAAATGAGAGTCGAAAAAAATTAGATTTTTAAAACCTCAATAAAAGTGACAGGAGGAACAAATAGACATGCAAACATTCTGAGAGAAGAAGAAAGAGCTAAACCATGATAAGTTTATTCAGTGAGCGGCCCACAGCTCTGGCTGCATGTTGCTATTGCCTGCAAAGCTAAAAAAGAGCAATGCTTGGCTCCACCTTTCACCAATTGAATTAGATCCTCTGGGCTGGTTTGTGTATCCGTGTTTGTTTAAAAGCTCTGCAAGTATAGTTCAAACATGCAGCCAGGTTTGAGAACCAAGTGACTAGAGCAGCGGTTCTCAACCTGTGGGTCGAGACC
>NW_005285259.1:0-488 GCF_000412655.1 Myotis brandtii
GAGGACAGGGACCTGTTTGCTCTGTTCATCTAACTGGGGACAGGGCCCTGCTCTGGAACATACTCTGTGAAGACCAGCCGAGCACGTGAGGGACTGTACCCCCACAATCCCGATCACCGCACCTTCATCTCGTCCATCCAGTCCATGAGGTAGAGCAGGTCCTGAAACACCTTCTGCAGCTCCAGGTTGACGAGGAGCCGCTCCCGCCGGGCGGCCACCATCTGCCGCAGGAAGTCCCAGAGCCGCGCCACGTTGTGCTGCCGCGCGGAGATGCGCTTGATGTCGTGGTAGCGCTCGGCGGCCAGCTCAGCGGCCACAGCGTCCACAGCCTGCACCCGGCCGCTGTAGGCCACGATATCCGTCTCAATGGCTTCATGCTTCCGCACTGCTGCCTCCACGGCCGCCAGCTCCAGCCCAAAGTTGTCCTGGGACAGGGAGGGGAGGTTGGGAGCTCAGGAAGCTCTGCTCTCCCCACTACCCCCCCCCCC
>NW_005285260.1:0-488 GCF_000412655.1 Myotis brandtii
GGAGGACTGGACTGGAAGGTAGGAATAGGTTACTTCAACAGGACAACTGATTTCTCTGTGACAGGCAGTGGCTCAGCAACCATGTATAGAGTACATACATTGGCCAAATCCTGCAGTGGATGCTGGATATATGAGGTGATTAGAACATGGTCCTTATCTAAGGACTTCAAAGCCTAATGGGAAGGACAAATGAAATACAGGGCAACCCATCATGACTGTGACTGATGCTAAAAAAGACTCAAAATGGAAAGTACTTTCTGGTCCTAAAGAGGGACTGGTCAGCTTTAATGGGGGACAGAGTTAAGAGAAGGCTTCACACAAGGGGTAATAGTAATGCTAATTAGGATCTTCATATTGGTTCTAGCCAAAGTGAAAATGAAATAAATTATGGAGCTGATTGGTATTTCTCGTCTGTCCTAATTCTTTCATTTTTAAATGATCTTTTCAACTTATTCATAAATTTGTCTTTTTCAAATGTGTATTTATAT
>NW_005285261.1:0-488 GCF_000412655.1 Myotis brandtii
AAAAAATGAAGTGTCAACCCAATTCCTGGCCTCTTTTATCAGAGTGGGATTGGTTGATTCCTCGACTGACTATCAGCTGTGAGTCTGGGTCTGGGAGAGTGATAAACAAGAGAAGCAGAGAACACTCCAGTATAGCCAAGGAAGCATCCATTCCAAAGGCTGTACAACAAGGAGACACGGGGGGAAATCTCACATGCATCGTTGGGTTATGTGCCCTTGTGTGATGTGTTTGCAGTAGCAGCTAAGAACATTCTAGAACTCAGTTCTACGAACTAGTTCTGAGACATTGGACTTGATAAGAAATAGCACATCTCAGTTTCTTCACTGTAAAATGGGCTGACGGACCTGAGACCACCATCGTTTTAAAGTCAATCAGATAATACACACAGACTACTCGGAGCAGTGCCTGGGATTAAGTCAGCACAGAGTTAGCATGTGCAACTTTTATCATTGTGCTGTTTCAAATATTTCTTTCCTTTTTTATTATA
>NW_005285262.1:0-488 GCF_000412655.1 Myotis brandtii
ACAATTTCCTTACTGATTCTTTTTGCTGGACATTATAATAAGCATTCCTCCATGATTTGTGAAATTATGTATAGATCTAACCAAAATGAGTTTATACTTAGTATAAGAGTAAAGCACATTATTCGTTAAAATTAAATAAGCTCAAATAAGAAATCCACAAAAACCATGCATAGTCCCACCTCTCAGAAACTTACAATTCTACACATGTTTGCATGGGATTTCTTTTAATGGGTGATTATTTTTATTCAAACAGTTCCTTCTTGTTGGATGCTAGCCTTGTGTATTGTTTGGCTTAGTTTTAAATTACTGTCTGCTGGCCCAATGTATCTTGCTGATACCTGGTGTCTCTTCCTTGAGCCTTAAGCACCTGGAGGTTGGGGAGAATTCCTGTTACCTTAGTCCCCAGTCTGCTGCCCGGCACCCAGCCCATGGTCAACACTATAAATGTTGGCTGATAAATGAAGTCTTACCGAGCCCAGATAACCTGG
>NW_005285263.1:0-488 GCF_000412655.1 Myotis brandtii
GCGCTCAAGGTCACAGGTTGTGCTCAAGGTCACGGAGGCTATGTGTTTGTGAAGACAGGTTTCAGCCACGTTGATCCACCACAAGGGCTCATGGTCTTCGCTAAGCGGAGCTCACCTCCCTCTCATCACAATGTCCCCTGAGCATATTTAAATTACGAAGATATAGAAGGGAAATCCGCTCAGCATTCCCCTGATCCTACAGGGGATTCTAATGATAATGAACCACAATGTGCTTGCTTAAGTGGGCCTTAGTGTGAACATCTAAATATTTAGCCTGTTACATCTCCCCTACAGGCCTCCACTGGGCTGGACACGGAGTGGCATCACTTACATCACAGGACGGTCCTCAAGGTGGGGTTTATTCACTTGATAAATGATCTCCAGGAACATGAACACCATAGGAATCATTATCTAGCTTATTGTTTTATTTGCAAACGTTTTACTTATGTATATGTGGACGGAAGGGGCCACATGCTGACCTGACAAGC
>NW_005285264.1:0-488 GCF_000412655.1 Myotis brandtii
AAAGGATTCAAGCAAGGTAGTTGTGGGCCGAACAGCCTTCTCTGTGCCATGAAACAAGAGGCACACATTTCAATGACCAGTTAGTTGTGTCTTCATAGTTCAACCCTCTGTCCTCCAGAACATCCATCTTTCCAAGGGAGACAACCAAGAGTCCCATATAGCACTGTCTTTAACCCAAAGTCCAGGATCTATGGGTGATGCAGGTCTCAACACTTAATGCACAATGGGGTTGGGACTAAGAAAATTAGAGTACAAACTCTCATCAGAAAGGAAGGAATGATAAATACACTGGTGCATGGCAGTAGGGAAGAGTCCTTTATTCAACGTGAATTGTGTTCTTTGAGAGGAGCTCCCTAATCCACTGCATCCAATTATCCCTCGCTGGAAGGTTGTTTGCTGTTCATTAGCCTCCAGGCCACACCATTGCCCAGCACTGGAAATATGCTCTCTTGAGGACCATATAGCTTTAAAGCTCTCTTCCTATTGTG
>NW_005285265.1:0-488 GCF_000412655.1 Myotis brandtii
TGTGTGTGTGTGTGTGTGTGTCTGCGTGCGTGTGTGTGTGTTGTGATAAGTGCTAATAAAGAAAAACCCAACAGGACAGGGAACCAGGAATAGCAGAGTCTTCGTGCTCTTGTATACAAGGATGCTGTAGTTAGTATCTCTGATGAAGTCACGTAATGCTTCTGTTCAGCTGATCTCCTGGGCTCGCTCTGCCCTACGTTTCTTTAGGCTTTGTTCACACAGCTCTTGGGCATCCTTCTGTGCCTCAGTTCACTCTCATTTCATCCCTCCGTGACCCAGTATTTTCACAAACCCTCTATTTTCACCTAACAGTCCCCACCTAACAATTTAGCATCATATGCTTCTGGCTTTGGTGACTCGGCATCTAAACCATCTCTTTGAGTTTCAAGTTAATGAATTGGGTTTATCACCACTAACATATAAGCAACTCTAACTTAAAAACTGAGTTTATTTCAAATGTTTGCCTTGAAGCCTTTTGGAACAGTTCT
>NW_005285266.1:0-488 GCF_000412655.1 Myotis brandtii
TATGGAGCATGGCCTCCGGCTCCTTAGGGAGTGTGCACAGTATAAAGAGCAGGATCTTCACAGCCAGATGCAAGGAGGTCTACAAGCTTCTCTGCTTCCTGTGGGCAATCACTTAACCCTGAGCCTTCTTTTCCTGATCGTACAGCTTCACGGGGATGGATGTGAGGATGAAGTGAGTTTGTGAGGCAATATGACAGCAGCAAAGAGCAAGACATCTGGGTCTGAATCCTGGCTCTCCACTCCTAGCTGTGTGACCTTGATTGAGCACACTGCTTAACCTCACTGGGCCCGTTTCTTCATTTATGAAAGGGGCCAACCATGGTGGGTTCATTCATCCCATGCATTATTACTGAGTAGCTACTTATTGGCAGGCACTGGTGAGATAATAGCGGAGACGAACAGAACTCCCTGCCTTCCGTGAGGCTGGCATTGCAGTGAGGGAGAAACAATGGGATAACTAAGTGAAAGATACAGGAAGTTAGCTGAGA
>NW_005285267.1:0-488 GCF_000412655.1 Myotis brandtii
GAACAGGACTCAGGGCATGGTGCTTCTGGTAGACAGAAAGGAGAACATGGGCCAACCCAAGTGAGCAGCTCAGGGGCCAGTGGCACGGAGGTGAATATGCTGAGGTAGGATGAGGAAGAGACACGGGACAAACCAAGCATATTCTGCATACTTTGCATTTCTGCCAAGATGGGCCTACTCTTCTACTGAGTCTTAGCAAGGTAAGAAAATGTGACTCAAGTAAAACTAGACTTGCACTGCCTTGCATCCACCCTATGACCAATTTCAATAGACATCACATCCAGAAAGAAAAAGTTATAAACCTAATTCCAAAAAGCATTGCAAGGATTATGGGCTTTAACTGACGTTCCAAGAGGCAAGAGCAGCCTACAGTTGAGAGTGCAGCACATGCAACACCGCGAGGCTTCTTTTCCTTCAGAGTTCTCCCCTCTGCGCTTCTCAAGGAAAATGCCCAGACTGCTCAGTCGCCACCTGTCACATTTCAACTC
>NW_005285268.1:0-488 GCF_000412655.1 Myotis brandtii
GGTCTGGAAAAGAAAATTACTCTGACATTTCAAAGGTTTGTTGTCCGAGATGCACAAAGATAATAGACAGGACTTGCTGAAGATAAAGACTGACCTTTTATCAAGGCAGCTACAAGCCAGGACGTGACTACCCACCATGATCCACTTAGGAATTTTTATGTTTAGACCATCCTGTGTGGCTATTTTCCATCACCGAGTTTGTAAGGCCTGCCATGGGGCACTTGTGAGCTTATCAGGTTTGGTGTATAGCCCCCTTTTCATTCATACCTTCTTGTCTCAGTCCCAGGATCCTGGCCTGGCAACAGCCTCAATGTCTACACCTCCACTGGGCTGGACTGACTCCTGCTAGTGGGGTGTGGTGGTAGATCAGACAGGTATAACTAGGAGGTTGTTCTGGTGTTAACTCTCTGTGTTAGCCTTGAGCAAGTTACTTCACTCCTCTAAGCCTCAGTTTCCTCGTATGTAAAATAGGGATAATAATAGTCCTA
>NW_005285269.1:0-488 GCF_000412655.1 Myotis brandtii
CGAAAAACAGATCCTCCTCTCCCATAGAAGTAAACTCTAACTTAAAATGGTGTCTTCATTTACTCAAATATTTGTTGAGCACTTACTATGTGTTAGACACTGTTCTAGGCCCAGGGGATTCCGGATTGAACCATCTAGATCCCTCCTCGGTCCCTAGCAGAGGTGGGGGTAAGACACAGACATGTGGAATGCCAGATATTGACAAGCGATGTGGAGAGAAATAACAAGGAATGTGGGCAATAGGCATGTCTTCATGAAAATACCAACAAGGTGCCAATTATGTCACAAATTGAAATAGAAAAGGGTTTGAATCATAAAAACATTTCTTCCCAGTAGAGAAACAGCCTCTCAGAGAAAAACAAGTATTTGGGGGGAGGGGGTCATCTTTGAACAGAGACCTGGAGCAGCCCTCAGGGTACTCACTATCCAGAAAGTTCTTAAATGATCAAAAGCAAAGAAAAACTACTTGTGATTCCAGAATGGATTTT
>NW_005285270.1:0-488 GCF_000412655.1 Myotis brandtii
TATGTAATACTTTCAACAATAAAGAATTATTTAAAATGATTGAACCAAAGTTATGTGCATATTTACATCTTGAATAGAGGACTTAGATCTAGATAACTAGGTTTTAGAATTTTAGCTTTCTACATTGGAGAATTTCTGATCTAATAGTCATTCTGCCAACAAATAAGTATTATTTAAAGTGAATCATGTTACAACGTTTAGGCTCAACACAATATTTTTAGAATGCCCTAACAGGCTCACCTCTAAAATTGCAATGTTAAAGAAAACATTATAGCAGCTCTTAGTTTTGTAAACCTGGTCAGAAATGTGGGCCAGTAGCACTGGGATTATAGCCTTTAAACCTTGGACAAGTTACCTAACCTCCCTGTGCCTTGTTTTCTTTATCTGGAAATTGATGATGACATAGTAGTCACCTCATGGTGTTAAGGATTAAATGAATTAATATACACGAAGCAGTTAGAATATGTGCCCAATAAATGTTTACTATT
>NW_005285271.1:0-488 GCF_000412655.1 Myotis brandtii
AGGTGTTGATATTGTCCTGACATTATCCCTACTTTCCCACTTACACTTCCACAGGCTGGTGAAGCTCCGTGAGATATGGACTCCTTCAGAGGTGTTACCCAACTTTATGGATCAAGACTTGGTCTGGCAAGTCCTGTTCTATGTCCAATTCCAGACCACACCAGTGGCTATGGGCACTGTCATCAGACAGCCCAGCTGGAGAGGCCAGAGACCCACAATACCACTCCACATTCCTGGGACCATTAACCTGTATCTTTTTCTTGGGGAAATAAATTAGATGATACCCCACCTGCATTAAAGATTTTGAGTTACAATTTCAAATGGATTAACTTCTAGAGCAGCAGAGATTGTGATCAGAAAGGCCAGGTGTGCTACATTTTGCAAGGCCTTTGTCATTTTAGATATGCCAGGCGATCAAAAGCACTGGGTAGGGGCTTTGTCCTGGGTGTGTGTGTGTGTGTATGTGTGTGCACGCGAGCGAGATGCAG
>NW_005285272.1:0-488 GCF_000412655.1 Myotis brandtii
AACACAGAAGAAAAAATTCTAATTTATTCTTTTCTAATTCTAAGGCTATTGAGCCGTGTTTGGCAGCTGGGTACTTATATATTTCCAAAACAAATAAAGGTCCTCCCTGGGGTTAATTACTAAGAAATGACAGTGGTATCTGTTCTGATCATCTCGCAGTTGTCATTTCTCTAACAACATATTGCAAATTAGAGGGGACGAAACACCGCGGAATTATTGCAGGGGCCAACCTTTCCAGATGACACTTTCTGTGCCTAAGAAACCACTGTTAGGCATGATTTACCCAGGAATTTTAAGATTTAATATAAACCCACATTTTTCTTCAGAAAAACATTACAGAAGCCTGTGTCCGCAAGTCTAACACTACACATCTCAAACCCAGTCATACATGGGAATTATATAAGGAGGTTTTTACAAGGACAGCTTTTGAATAATTGATATGCATTTGGGGACACTTGCTGAAACTGTTTAAGTTCCTCAAACAATAT
>NW_005285273.1:0-488 GCF_000412655.1 Myotis brandtii
GTGGGGCCGGGGGCTGTGGGGGCAGCTGCATCCACCTGGCGGGGCCCCGCCGCCCAGACGGGAAGTGATACTTCCCCCTGGGATGGATGAGGAAGCGGAACCCAGCAGCTGCCCGGAGGAGCGGGCCAAGCTCCAGGGCATCACGAGACAGCATGTGGCTCCTGCCAGAGGGAAGGCAGTCCCGGACTCCCCCGCCCGGGAAATGGGGTTCCTGGGGTACAGGAGCCAGTCTGGGCAGCAGGGAGTGGGGGGCAGACTGGCCACTGACCCCGACCAATGCTGCCACGGCCCTGGGCCTCAGTTTCCCTGTCTGTCACTGGGGTTCTGTGGCTTCTCTCTCCTGAGGCACGTTCACAGGAAGGTCAAACACACGGACTTGGAACTGGAATTCTGGGCTCTGCTCTGGCTGTGTGACCTTGGGCAAGTCCCTTCACCTCCCTGGCCCTTGGTGTCCCCATCTGGGGTTATGGACAGAGCTGGCTTCATTC
>NW_005285274.1:0-488 GCF_000412655.1 Myotis brandtii
GGGAGTGTTGTATGGTTTCATAGTTACATTTTTGTGTCTCCGGCTCTGACCTTGCTGCATGTTTATTAGTTTTCTCTATCTCCCCCTCCAGTTGAGAGAGGAAGGCTAGATGGGTCTGGACTGTGAGGAATGCCATTCAGCAAGGTCTTTCCCCTGAAGAATAGACCTTTGTTGTGGAGACAGATAAGGGCATACAGTAGTCCCTCCTTATCCTAGGCTTTGTTTTATATGCTTTCAGTTACCCATGGTTCACCTTGATCTGAGAATATTATGTAGAAAACTCCAGAAATAAACAATTCTTAAGTTTTGAATTGCTTGCCATTCCAAGTAGTGGGATGGAATCTCATGCCTCCTGCTCCAAGCTGCCTGGGATGTGAATCATTCCTTTGTCCACTGTATCCACGCTTAACAGCATGTCCTTGAGTAATGGCATTTGGTTATAATGTTGATGAGGAAAAAAAATCAGTTCCCCACTGTGCCACTGTCTG
>NW_005285275.1:0-488 GCF_000412655.1 Myotis brandtii
GCTCAACCATTGAGTCACACTAGCCGGGCTGTCCTTTCTATGTGCAGTAGAGTTTCTGTATCATTCTAGATGCCAAATAAATACCAAATTAATCTGAGTATTTTAAATACCCAAGTATTTCTTCTTTATGTCATTTATTTAGCACCTAAATTAACTGCCTAGGACATTTTTGTCTTGCATGTTCCTTTGTATTAGTCTCCCTAACTAGATGGTTGGAACAGGGCTGACATGCTCCCCTTATGTCTACCACAGGGATGTTAGCAGGAGAGGGCTAATATTTAAACATTATGTTCTGTGTTCCAACCATCCCAATTAGAACTCAAAATTATTCTCCTAATTCAGAAAAATAAGAGGATTTACCAGCCTGGGCATTTGAGCAAATTAGTTAAATTCACTAAATTTGTTTTTTCAGCTATAACCTAGAGACAAGAGTGCTGAGCTCTCATGGTTTTTTATGACAATTATGTAGGAATTCAATAAATGTAAGT
>NW_005285276.1:0-488 GCF_000412655.1 Myotis brandtii
CCCCTTGCATGAATTTTGTGCATCGGGCCTTTATTTATAAAATGAGAATTAAGAGAAGTTTGAATGAATGGGGGAAGTCCAGTTAAAAGGCCATTACAGTAGTCCAAGAAGAAAAGATAACTTGAACTAGGACAGTGGTAGTGTACAAAAAGAGAGTTGAGATTTCAAAGGTTAAATAGATGGATTGAATATTATGTGGGAAGTGAGGGTGAGAAAGACTCCCCAGGCTCTTGAGGCTTATAAAATAGTCAGTAGTGCTCTTCTCTAGGGATTGGTGCAAGAGGGATCAAGAGTTGGAGTTTGGACATATTGAATGTGATATGCCTGTCAGAGACATTTATCTAAATTAGGATACCCAAATCTGGTGACGAGACGACAGGTCTGGACTTGGAATGTATGTCTGGGAGCTATTAGTATAAGAAGACAACTGAGGATATGAAAAGTAAGTATGAGTGCTTACAGCTCTTTTTGAATTTGTCCAGCAGGTC
>NW_005285277.1:0-488 GCF_000412655.1 Myotis brandtii
TGGCACCGCCCCTTCTCAGAGCCCACTGGGACCTGCACTCTCTCATGGGGTCCTCTCCAGTCCGCTCCCTCCCCCCAGCCTGGGGGATCTTGTAGTCTGGGAGGAGGGAGCCTGGCTCTGTTCATCACGTTTTCTCCCAAGTGCATTGTCCGTGGCTCATGTTATAAGTACTTTCTGTGCTCCTCAGTATCTAGAGTTTTGAAACTAAAAACCTGACTGTTTTTGTCTTTTAGCTGCTGGGATATCCCCAGAGCAGGTAAGAGAGTCCCTGAGGTCAAACCAGCATTTTCCCTCATTTTCTGTCTCCCAGGGTCCCTGAGGTCCAAAGGTATCAGGCAGACCATGTGCCCAAGTGCCCAAATCCTCCCAGCTGCAAGGCCAGGGTGTATGGAGGGGGTGCTGGAAACAGCCAGAGGAGGGGAGGGCTGGGAGGGGGAAGGCAAAGGAGACAGAGACGTGGGGGCTGCATAGGAAGCTGGGGGGGGGGG
>NW_005285278.1:0-488 GCF_000412655.1 Myotis brandtii
TTCGGTCTATTTGCATATTAGCCTTTAATTATATAGGCTGTATGAAATACTATACAATTCATTGTATTGAAATTCAAGAAGGTTTAATATTTTAAATTAACTATTGAATTTTAAGTAGCGGAGAGAATTTAGAAGAAACATTTTGTCTGATAAGAAGCCAGGATATTTCTAAAATATGTCTTATTAATTTGTATTCAATATCTATTATTTAATAAAATGCTTATTAATATTTTATATTCTTAACCTTAAACATGGGAGATTATCAACCAAACTAAAGTGGTACAGTATTAACATGGCTTTCCCTCAGGTTCATTTATATTAATTAAGGCTTCTACGTAAATAGCTAATATTTTGATTTTGTGTTTTGAATAGACAAACATTTTGGAATTGCAATTAGCCTGGAATATTTTTTGACTAAGCCCATCCTATTTGGAGATTTCATTAAGGCAAGTATATTCTAATGACTTGGGACTACATCTGAAGATTAT
>NW_005285279.1:0-488 GCF_000412655.1 Myotis brandtii
AAGCTCCCAGCACCATTTCCAGGAGCTCTCACTGGTCAGAATTGGTCATGTGCCTTCTCCAAAGCCATCCCTGGAGAGGGAGCCAATATGACTGTGATTGGGTTAGATCAATCAAGTTTTACTCCTTGTGGCTCATGAGGTGTGTAGCTTCTCCTGAATCATATGACTCCTCAAAACCTAAACAATTGGGGTTTCCTTAGTAAAAAGGAAGGGGCTCTTTCTTAGATAAGCAATAGTAGCATCCACCAAAGTGTAGGCAAAGCTTGTGGGGTGTGGTGAGTGAAGAGGCTGGAGACTGGCAAGGTTCCAGAATATGGCAGTCTGATGAAGTCAACAGGACCCAGGAATCTTAAAAGTGACTGTCCCTACATCGTGGAATTGAGGAATTGGCAGAGGAATTGAGACACCTTAGAGAAGTCACAGAACCTCTCTGCTGAGACCATCGACCTTTAGCTATACACTGAGTGGCCAGATTATTATGACCACCT
>NW_005285280.1:0-488 GCF_000412655.1 Myotis brandtii
ATTTCTGCAACATGAGTGACATTTCCCATGAGTGTCCCTAAACACGGATACTAAAGTTGTTGTAACACTATCAGTTTATTCATTCATGCACTCAATAGGTATTCCTTGGTTGCCTATTGCCTCTCTGGCACATAGGGAGATAGTGGGGAAGCAGATTGATGCACCTCGGCTTTTTGGAGCTATGGTCCTGCAGGGAGCTCAGATATTGACAAGTGCAGTGAGTAACATGAATGGGGAAGAACAGAGAGGCTTGGGAGTCTTAATAGGGAGGCTTTATCTACAGGCTGCTCAGGGAAGGCCTCTCTGAAAGGTGACATCCAAGGTGTCTATGGGGTAACAGTAGTTAGCCAGGCAAAGAGTAAGGGAGGAAGTTTCCAGGCAAGGAGAAGAGAATGACCTGTTTGAAAACGTAGGGGCAATCCTAATATATAAAAAGCCAGGGGCCGTTACAACTGAAACAACCAAATGGACGACCGAACAGCAGGCTG
>NW_005285281.1:0-488 GCF_000412655.1 Myotis brandtii
CCCACTGTCCTCGATGTTTAAAGTCTGATGACATGCCCTTGGCACACAGCCCTGGACTCCAGCTCAGGCAGGGCCCTTCCTGACTGAGAGGCCTTTGGGGAGAGGCTGCCCCTCTCTAAGCCTGCGCTTTCTCCACCACCAAACGGGGAGCTTGGCGCCTTCCCCTAAGTGCAGCTGCCCATCCTCTGTCCCCAAGGCACTGGCTCCACCAGCACCTGGGGAGCCTCCTGTGTGGTGAGGGGGGTGGGGAGTGCCTGGGAAG
Source organism: Myotis brandtii (assembly GCF_000412655.1). Lineage (NCBI taxonomy): Eukaryota > Metazoa > Chordata > Mammalia > Chiroptera > Vespertilionidae > Myotis > Myotis brandtii. The sequence goes on from NW_005285281.1 coordinate 263, forward strand.
CCTGGGGGTGTCGGGGGAGGTGTGGACCAGGTGCTGAGTCTGGTTGTCTCCACCCAAAGTTTCCACTCTCCATTCTGGAGCAGCCTCTTCACCTGCAGGAGGGCTGCTAGGTTGTAGGAGGGGTTTCTGCCTAGTTCCCCCACCCTTCCTATTCCTTGACTTCAGAGCCACCTTTCAGCATTCCCCCCCACCCCACCCCCACCCTTCCTAGCCTGGATTTCTCTAG
>NW_005285282.1:0-488 GCF_000412655.1 Myotis brandtii
CAAAAATCTAGTAAATCAGAAAGCAGGCATCAGAAATTCCTTGCCTAAAAATATAAATCCAAAGACATGTCCAGAATGTTCATAGCAGCACTATTCATAACAGCCCCAAACTGCAAACTACGTAAAGGCCACTCAATTGTGGTGTGTTCACACAATGGAAAATGATCTCACAGTCACACCGGGGAGCAAAAGAAACAGTCACAAAACACTATATACTGAGTGATTCCATCTAGTAAAAGTACAAAACCCCACAAAATTACTCTATGATGTTAGACGTCAGAATAGTGGGTACCCTTGAAGGGAGTGGTGACTAGAAGGAAACTTGGTAGAATGGAGGAGGGTGCTTTGGGGTGCAGGTCAAATGCTCTGGGTCTAGATCTGGATGCTGGTTTCATAGGTGTGTTCAGTTTGTGAAAATTCGTCAAGAAGTATAATTATGATACACTAGTACACCTACTACAGTACATGTTAATAAACTAAGTTGTGGG
>NW_005285283.1:0-488 GCF_000412655.1 Myotis brandtii
AGAGGGGTGTTCCATGTTTCATTAGAAAGTTTCTAAGCAGGAGCAGCTGGCCACCATCCGGTGACCACATGGAGCTGGCCAACCCAAGAGTGAAGCCAGCGAGCGGGGAGCAGGGCCAAGAAACAGGGGTACCAGGTCCTGATGAGACTCTTGGGCCCCCAAATCAGGCTGGGTAGAAACCAGCTCTACCTTCAAAATGTGAAGAAGTGGACTCAGTTAGTCTCCATTTTCTTTCTTAAGCCCATTTGAATGGGACTTTGTATCACAACGAGAGAGCACTGCTTCTTATCGGAGCAGCGTCTTGTCCCCATTTCAGATGTGGGACTTGAGCTCCAGGATTATATGATTTCCCCGAGACCACCCAGTTTTGCATTCAGGTCAGGATCCCTCCATGCTTGTCAGTATTACCACTAAGAAATCACTTTTCACCCGACCAGCGCGACTCAGTCGTTGAGCATCAACCTATGAGCCAGGAGGTCCCAGTTCGA
>NW_005285284.1:0-488 GCF_000412655.1 Myotis brandtii
AAAGAAAGAACACATTGTATGACTCCATTTACATAAAATCCTATCAAATGCAAACTATAATGACTAAAAGCAGATTATTTGTTGCCAGGGCAAAGAAATAAATTTTGGAGTGATGGTATGTTTATTATTTTGAATGTGGTGATGGTTTCACATGTGTATAAGAACTTATCAAACTATATACTTTAACTATGTATAATTCATAGGTCAATTATACATCAATAAAATTGTAAGAAAATCAAGAGGTAAATATTTGCAGAACTTTACTTATATTTTAACTAATTATCTGATAAAGAGGACTTAACATTTTTACTAGTGGCATTAGCCCTCCAAAAAACTCCTAGGCCTCTGAAGAAGAGTCTGAAAAACCTTTGTTTTAAACCAGCGGTACAGGATAACACTCCAACCAAGTGAGCTACACTGGCCAGGTCCCAAATATTTTTTCTATCCAACCCTCAGATACAGATTCTTTCACAAATTGTGGGCTAGTG
>NW_005285285.1:0-488 GCF_000412655.1 Myotis brandtii
CTGCAGACGGGCGCGCAGATGCGGCAGATGGTTCGGAACGAGAGCATGGAAAAGCGAGAGGACAGTGGACTGACCCCATGAGAGAGAAATGAGCTCCGGAAGGGCTTGCATTTGGGGAAGAAGGACAAGGGGTTGGGAACAGGGCACCAGCAGGAGAACAGGAAGTGTGGAAGCAGAGGGTGGGGCGCGGGTGCTGGGGAGTTTGATGAATGAGTAAGGCCGGAGCTGCCGGGCCCTGGCCCCCTGGGTCCTGCCACCTCCATCCAGTAGTTCATCTCCTGGAAGCCCTGGTGCCGTCCGTTCTCTCCGCAGGAGCCTTGATGCTCGGGGCCAACAGGTGTCGGGCCCCGCGCCTGGTTCTGCATCTGAGATATTGTCACCCCGTCTGTATTGGCGTCCTACCGAGGAAATTGCCCTTAATCTAATGTTCCTTCCTCTGCGAGACCCACAGATCCAGAACGTTTAAAAAGGAGAAGATGAGAGTCCTG
>NW_005285286.1:0-488 GCF_000412655.1 Myotis brandtii
GATTACTACTGATTCCATTACTACTGATTCTATTTATTAATTTAGCAAATACTCAGTGTCCACTAAATGGCAGTGGTCAAAAGTATAGCTATCAACCCTACCCTGTAGACTTTATCTTGAGTGGGAATAAAGAGAATAAGGCAAACAACCAAACAAATGTGTAATTATAAACATTAAAAGTGACTAGATGTAAAGACACAGGATTTTCTTCTTCTAAGGTTGCCAAATTGATTGAGGGAGAGCAACTTGGGTGGATATTAGAGAATTAGGCAAGGGACTAGAGGCCATAAAGAGGGGCTTAGACGTTATTTTCAGTGCATTTCATACCTGGTTTTAAGCAGAAGGTATCCTAATTTATCTATCATCTATCTATCTTACCTATCTGCCTGTCTGCTATGTGGAGGAGGCATTATAAAAGTAATGAAAAAATGGAGAGATTCAAAATGATGTGATTTCTTAAAATATATTTTTATTGATTTCAGAGAGGA
>NW_005285287.1:0-488 GCF_000412655.1 Myotis brandtii
GTCCAGCTGCCTCCTCTAACCTCAGAACCTGCAACTCAGTGTCCTTGAATTAGTTAGGCTGGAGGGTTGGAGTGAGAATAAATGATTGCTTTATAATAAGCCACGCAATTTAACAAATAATCAGCACTCTGAAAGCAGAGAGCCCACATCCAGAGCAGATTTGGAGAGAGAACGCAGCTTTCTTAGTTCCTGTCTCAAGTGTGTAGTCTGCTGGTTCGCAGAGGGCTGCCCCTCTTCTAAGCTCAGGTTTTTATTGAGAACTGAGATGTGCTGAATGGGGGCAAGGACATCCCGGCATGTCTTCTGGGTCCTCAGGGGTGGGGTACACACGTAAGTCCCACCCAGCTTCGGGAGAGGAGGCGCCACAGAGAAGTCCTCGTGAGAACCAGAATGCACTGCTGCCAGGATGCGGGCACACGGGTGACACTTGGTGCTGAGGTGGCATTGGCATAGCCCTCAGCTCTCAAAGGAGAGGAGCGGCGCGGCGC
>NW_005285288.1:0-488 GCF_000412655.1 Myotis brandtii
AAAAAAAAAGCTTTGTAAACTTTAAAACTCTATGCAAATGTTAAGTTGCTATGTTCTATCCTAAAATTATTTATGAATGATACCACATGTATTTATGTAGCTTAGTATAACAAATAACTAATTAAGGGGCAATCATTTTTCAATTTTAAAGCAGAAATATCGTGGGTGCTTATGAAATAGAGCTCCAAAAGCAGCTGCTGGCAGCAGCCTGGGTGATGTGTCTGGTGAAATACAGTAGAACCTGACTAAATTACACTAATGAGCTGGAGACCCATAACAGATTATCACATTTGCCCAATTAGGGAAGGAATAATATAGAGAAAATACTAAGGAAGCAAAGTTGGTATAAGCAGAAGACAAAACTTCAAGCAAGCCTAAAAGATGTTAACAGCACACACCACATGCACACATGAGCGTCTATGCACATGCACATAGCTTTACAATAGGTGACGTTGTTAACATAATTATGAAATATGCAAATACTGTGC
>NW_005285289.1:0-488 GCF_000412655.1 Myotis brandtii
TATTTCAAGAGGAATTGACGGTACCGTGGATAAAAATAAGAATGGTGCCGTCAGCACGTTGTGGCTAAAATGACACGCCAGCTGGAGCTTGGGCTCCAGGTCAAGCACATGGGCTTCGTGGTTGGGTGGGCTGTTTGTGAATTCCATGATGGTTTGATCATTGCTTCCGAAGCCATGCAGCCCTTCCAGGAGAACAGTGAGAGGAGAGGAAGGCTTTGCCTACTGCCAGGGGAGGCATGAGGGTTCGCCAGCAGTGACACATGGAGAATGAGCCCTCAGCAGCAGGGACAGTGAGTGGAGTGGGCTCAGGGGCAGTGGCCGGACAGTCTGCCGGGGTGCACTGCCCAGAGTGAATTGGTGTGGACTGTCCCACTGGGATCCCAGCCTGGATGCTAAACTATGTCTTTTGCCTTTCTCTATTTTCTCACTTTACTCGCCTTTATTTTCTTTTGTTTTTGTGAAATTGTTTTAATGAAGTATATTTTTTA
>NW_005285290.1:0-488 GCF_000412655.1 Myotis brandtii
AGGAATGTCTTGTGGGTTAATTTTTTTACTTTTACTTTGCTTGAAAACAACTGTTTTCTTCTTCGTTGTGTATAACATTACTGATTCCTACCATTCCCCATTATTTAAAATGTTTATCAAATATATATATAGAAATCACATTAATTCCTCTCCCTTTTTATGGAGGTCTGAAGAAAAAAGTGGGACACAGGGAATATTTTCTTTCAGATACTGTATCTTTCTAATTCAGGAATTGTCTCCTGGGGGACTTTCATTTTTTTTGAACCTTCACCTCCCACTGCTGGACTAAAGTTTAAGCACCAGTGGAATATTTCATTCCTTCTCCTCTTCTTCATCCAAGCCCCTTTCTCCTTTAGCTTCTCTCAGAGGTCAAGCCTTTAAAAGTTACTGGGAGCTTTCCCACCAAAAACATGGATACTCAGACTGCTAGAGGGCACAGGCCGGCAGGCTGGGCTGAGGGACCCCCCCCCCAACTGAGTGCAAAAATT
>NW_005285291.1:0-488 GCF_000412655.1 Myotis brandtii
AGGGCAGGTGACTTTTGACTGCACTCAGGGCACTTCCGTGATCCGTTATGAGATTCTGAATCTCGTTTAAATCTGTTTTAACTGGCTTTTGGGCCACCACCCTGGCAGGGGAAAGGGGTCACGGCCACAGTATAACCAGTCCAAGGGTGGCTCTGTCGTTACAGCTGGTGGAGGCGAAGTTACAGGTCCTCATATGGTCTCCAATGACCCTGCCATGGAGGTGGCCTTCTTACCACTGGACAACAGAAGTCCCAGTTCTCCATTAGGCCTCCTCTGACACATCCCAGCAGGGAGGGGAGGGTGTCTCACTACTGCCGGGTGGGGTGCAAGTCCAGCTCCCCTACCTGGTCTCCGATAATACCATGGGGAGCGTAAGGGCCCTTTCACAAGCCAGCAGGGAGGCAAGCTGCATCTTCCTACTTGGCTTTCTCTGACACCACCCCAATGGGGGAGGTTGAGGCACCTGTCACAGCCGGGCGAGGGTGGAC
>NW_005285292.1:0-488 GCF_000412655.1 Myotis brandtii
ATGACGAGGGGCCATGACAACTTCTAAAGTGGGGTCTCTGTGACTGCAGAACCAGCTCAAACTGGTCCTATCCTGTTTCTAACCACCGCTCACCAGTAACACTTTTCAACCCTCCACTGCTCACCCCACAGAACCGAAGGACCAGAACATGACCGGAACCTAAGTGCTGGGATCCTTTATGAGGTGAAGGGGCCTTTGTCCTTGAAGATCTCGTGCTGAAACCCCTTCAATCTTGCCCCACAACCTGGATCGAGTAGACAGATTCGAGCCTGGCCTCCTGTCTCCTTGCTGGCTGAACTCACAAATAAAAGCTCTTTCTTTTCTCAAAGCCAGTGCCATCGTATTGGCTTCTATGCATATCGGGTAGTGACCCCTTGTCCAGTACCAGCTCCATCCAGGTGGAGCTGAATAGAGACCCTGAGTTCTTAACAATGGGATTTAAAAGTAGTAGTAATAATAATAATTATTATTATTTATTTATTGAATTC
>NW_005285293.1:0-489 GCF_000412655.1 Myotis brandtii
TGTTGACTAATGAGTTTGCCGACCACTGGCCTATGCACACTAACCAATATCAGGATAACTGATAAAGCACCCTCTACAAGGTCATGGACATGCAAAGGATAAAACTGGAAATATAGATATTATTTAGCTAAGGCTTTAGCTAGTCTTATGCTGAATAGGTTAAGTAACAAAATAAAGTCACTATAGCTTTGTATCTAAAGATCTCAACTCAAAGTTCACCCATTTGTCAGCTCGCCTAGGGGCCCATCTTAATCTTTCCTTGAACTCTTCCATTCCTTCTGGGAGTGTGAAGAAGCAAGGAAAGATCAGCTCAAGGAAAATAGTACAAAAAGGAAGGGACTATTTCTAAGGACTAGAGAAGATGGCCTGGTACTTGAGGCCTGACTTGAGGCCTTCCTAAGAATGAAACCTGGAGTAGACTCCATGCATGGCCAGCCTTGGAATACCACTTCCCCTGCAGGGAAGCCCTGAGAGAAGAGCAATCCAATG
>NW_005285294.1:0-489 GCF_000412655.1 Myotis brandtii
GGAGGGAGGAAGCAGGAGCTGTGGAAGGGTGCAGAGACACTTTTCTTCTGCCTGAACTAGGCTTAGACAGGAGAGGGTCAGTGGTGTGCTGAGATGAAGAGATGCCTGATGGAGTGGGAGTTCCTTGACTAGGATCCTACCTTCCGAATCTTTCTATGCCGAGGTGCATATGGAGAGTTGGTAAACATCTGTTCAATGGGGAAAAGAATAGGAAGGAGCAGAATTCAGCATATTTAATAGACTTCTTGGAAAATAAGAAAACAGTTCCCCCTAGAAAGCTACCCACACTGGAAGACTTTGTGTACAAATGCAGGGATGGGCTATTGGGTCTCTGTGGTAAAGGAAGTGAATTAGCCTCAAAAGGCTGAGATTTCCCCAAGCTGGAAACATACCCAGACCTGTTCAGAGTCTAAACACTTAGTGTAGAAGCGTGAAATGAGACACACCTTGTAAATCCTTGGCCAGTACCTGGGAAACAGTAAATGCTCA
>NW_005285295.1:0-489 GCF_000412655.1 Myotis brandtii
AGGAGCAGGGGGTAGAAAGCTGTCCCCCAAGAAACGCTAGTGAAGGCCATACTCCCAGGACAAGCCCAGTAAAAGACCAAGACGTAGGCTTCTCTTTCACACCCTGCACCACACCAATATGTAGCCAATACAATAACAGTGCTATACAGCTAAAAAGGCTACAGAGCACAAACTTTTACTGTGAGGCAATACAAAAGAAAGTCCCCAAGTAAAAACTAAGGACTCGGGGAATTTGAAGTCTCTGGTAGAAGAAACATTAAATACAGCCCAATTCCCAGTATGATTAGTGAACACTAAAGACCAATTTGTCTTGGTACCTACTACCCAACAACATATCTGACTTTCAACAACAATAAAAAAGTTATAAATTACATCAAAAGGCAAGAGAAATCAGTCTGAAGAGAGAGAGAGCAGCCCTAGCTGGTTTGGTTCAGTGAATAGAGTGTTGGCCTACGGACTGAAGTGTCCCAGGTTTGATTCCAGTCAAGG